>NW_024962334.1:48255942-48306189 GCF_019238085.1 Lagopus leucura | reverse complement strand
TTTTTTTTTTTTTTTTTTTTTTTTTTTTTTTTTTTTTTTTGTGAAGGACTCTGCCTCTGAAGAACACAGTCCATGTGGATGCTGCTATGAGTCTGCATATATATCACTTACTGAACTCAGAATGTCTTTAAATACTAAAGAGCAGCATATTGGAATCCATTTCATAGAATCACAGAATCACCAAGGTTGGAAAAGACCTCTAAGATCACCCGGTCCAACCGTCCACCTATTACCAATATTTCCCCCCTAAGGGACTGAACCGTGTTCCTTAGTACAGCATCTAAGCATTTCTTGAACACCTCCAGGGATGGTAACTCCACCACCTGCCTGGCAGCACATTCCAGCTCCTGACCACTCTTTTGGAGAAGAAATTTTTCCTAACATCCAACTTGAATCTCCTCTTTGGGTCAATTTGAGGCCCAGCATATAATAGCAAACATATTTCTCAAATGTAACACAAAAACGTCATTACCTTTTGTCTGCATTTGAAATTCTTATTCTTCTTACTCTAAAAATGTCATTAATTTTTATATATTTTTTCTTCTCCTCCATGAGGTTTACAGAAGTAGAATCTCAGTATGGAGGAAATTTATTTTCTGAGTATAGTAACAGCAATACAAAAATGTCACAGATTATTAACTCCTTCCTCTAAGAAAAAAAAATGTATATTTCTAGTTTTTTAGCCAAGGCATATGAAGATTACTCAAAGAAGAAATATAATTGAAAAAAATATATGTGATGAGCTCTACCAGTTCTCAATTTAATGCTTCTCTGAGAAATAAGCTCTAAGGATATTCTCAGATAATCTTTCTCACACTACATATATGTCTCTAATCAGAATTAGAGAGAGGCAGCTTTCCTAGGCCTGGCATCAAGTAAAGGTGAGACTGGCATCTGTTGATAAACTTATAAGTGGTAAGAAAGCAAATCAGTGTGAGATTTATCTCTTCTGACTATGTGATTGATTTAAGCTGTGCTGTAGGTTCATTTGACAGTCTGTGGGCTGGAGGAAACATCTCTAAAGGACATTCCCTCCTTTCTGGAGATGCTTATTTCTTTCCAAAGATTAAGAAAAAAAGCCAAGAGTGACTAGCTAAGATGTGAATGATTACAGATTAATATCCAAAGTGACTTGTATTAGAAATTGCAGTGCAGTAGTATTTCTCTGCTCAAACAATAGAGATAATGTGGTACGCAGAAAAATGAGTGTCTGCCATGCCATTGCAAGTAATTGAGATATAGTAGCAAAGGAAGTCAATGCTTGTACCAACAGTATTCACGTTTCCAGGACATGGTGATGATAAAATATTAGTGGTTAATGGTAATACATGTTACATCTTAACTAAAGCGTCCAAAAAAATGGTGTGAAGTCATATCTCTCTGTGCAGCAGCTCACATACAGGTGTTTCACATCTACTGAGACGTCCTAAAGTGTATTAGATATGGCATGGGATCAGTGGGAGATCAGCAGCTTCTGGTTTGACTATTACGTGTTGGTTGGGATGATGTTCCATGGCCAGAACAACATCTGTGTTGTGCCAACTAAATCATCTTCCTGCAGTGAGGAGCGTAAGGTATATTCCAAGTCATTTTTTTCTGTAATGTTGCTGGGGACATTATGTACTAATGCAATACTGAATATCTCTGAGCAAACAAAATAATCAGGTAAAACCTTTAATTAAACAGGTAAATCTGAAGTGAGCTCTTTGACAAAGTTTTGAGGACTACCTTAACTGTTATTAATTATCTTGTATCCTGTGCTTTGCAACAGGACTTACAAAATCAGTTGATTGAGGAGTAATCAACAAAATTACAAGAGGAAGTTTACTGTCTTGTACTTTAGCAAGGAGCCCAAATAACTCAATTTCTATGAACACCACCTGCTTCAAACTTTTACCTTCCTTAATTCTGCAAGGCTGCTGTAAAAATGACTCTTTAGCAAGCCCCTTGCTCCCTGTTACTGTTCTTTTCCCTAGTTTTTCACATCACATTTTAATTAGAAGTACACCTGTGGTCAGGGACCACCCAACTGCAACAGCCACATTTTGCTAGGCGCGAAGTGAGGCCTTGGAAAGGCCCTACAGTGCACCCTTAAGAACCAGATGTAATTATTAGCCTTCCAGATGTGTCTGCTGCATTGCTAAGGCAAGACTTGTGTATGGCAACCAACCCATGGCACACCTGGTTTGTGTTGTCAGGTGTATAATCAAGATGTTATAATTACAATATAATCAAGAGAATTAGGCAAAGTAAACAACGATCACAAAAGAGAATTAGTGGAAGAGCTTACCCTTTGGCTGAGCTCACCAGAAGACACCAAAAGAGGGGATCTCCAGAAGAGATCCTTCCCCTCTGGTAGCCAGCTCTTAAATAGGTCTAGGAGGGGTGCAGCCTGGCTCCATCCCTTCCGGCAGCACAGGTGAATTGCCTTCACCTGTGCTCCTCTGGCTGACTCATGGCTCACCTCAGGTGATCAATCAGAGGTTCAGGCCGTGACTCAGCAGTTCCCATACATCAGGGAATTAACTTTAGGTAATGGTGAGATCTCATCCCTCCCATAGCACTGCTATGAGTTGCTTCATCTTGCTGATGTTCAGAAACATTCCATTCAACATTCACTTCAACATTCTCCATTCTCAGCTCTGAAACCCAAAGGAACCCCACTGAATCCACCAAAGCTCATTTCTCTCTCCCTCAAGAACAGACACTGTTGCAGAACTTTGTACCACATTCAAAGCCAAACACTATACTGTGTTGAAACTCTTCTTGTCCTGCTGAGTGCCTGTCTATTCCTGTTCTCAAATGTCTGAATGTTCTCACTGGTAGCAGTTGCAGTGAGTTTCTATTAGCACAGGGGTGGGACGTGAACATTTTTAGTGTCGAGTTCAGAAGTCCCAGTGTCAGATTCCAGCTTCCTGCACCACGTCCATTGTTTGCAGGATGCGGCCTTGTTATATAGACCGCGAAGGGAAATGCAGAAGCAAAAATACCTTGGGAAAGGCCATCCCAAAAATGCTTCCTGTGTCCTGTGAAGGAGGGACATATCTTCCTAAGTTCTTCAGTTGGATACAGTAGCCACCATTGAAGATTCTATGATCATTTCCAGATAATTGTATTTTCATGGTATTCCAAGCTTTTGCAAATTTACAAGTTCTCTTTGGACCACTTAATTCTCTGGAGATAACAACATGAATAGTACATGCAGCCTTTGCTTTCCCATGGTGGACCATTGCTGCTAGAAGCATGATGCTTGTGGCATTTCCCAACCAGCAAGTGCCCTAATTCCAACAGCTGGGACAGTTTCTTCAGGCAGTCCCAAGCTAAATATATTCTTTAATTTTGTTGCCCAAGTATTACAAGCTATATTTTCTTACTGCATCATGTCTCTGTAGGGCCATCTAACTTTGTACTTTCAGCTTCCAGCAAGGGAAAAAAGAAGAAAATGTAGAAGACAAGACGTGCAGACTTCACCTCAATGTGAAAAAACCAGAGCCAGTCCTTTCAATTCCAGTTCAACCCATGCTTGACGAGTCAGATTCTGTGCATGTGCAAGTCATCTGTAGAACATATGTACCATGAAACCACCACATCCAGGCTGCATTAACCTTCCCTTTCCAATGCAGCAAAGCTGGGATTTGACCTGGGATTTGACATTCTGAAGCTGTTCTGGTGGTAAGTCCTAATTAAATGGTCAAAATCTCCCTTTCCCTTCTGGATGAAATCTCAGAGCATCAGAAGACAACATCTTCATGTAAAGTGGAGCTGTCATAGTGTTACAGAATTGTCTTGGTTGTCAGGGATCAAGCAGTGGAATAAACAAGATAGATGGTTGCCTGTTCTCCAGCTGAAAAGCTGCTACATGGGATGAAGGTGTATGTCTTCTGATACATCTTGGTGGCTTGCAAGTTGGCATCCTTTCAGGATATGTCTGATTATCCATATCTTTGGATCATGAGGCAAAAATGCACCAGAACTGCCAGCAGTGCAAATCCTCTGCTAGGTAAGGCATGGCAGCACGGTGTCGGAGGGGTCTGCAACACAAAAAGCTTGCACTCTGTGGCTTCAGCTTTGAAGCTGAACTCTGACAGCAGAAAAATCAGTCCATCTTGACCCAATCAGTTCAGGAATGAACTGAAACATTTTTGCAATATAGCTCTCCCTCTGTGCTATGATTCATACAATTATGAATCTCCTTATGCATGCTAGGACGAGGCAGCTCTGTCAGCAATGTCAGAATTAGTAGCAGTTGCAGGAAGAAAGGATAAATGTGCATTAGCTCAACCACAAGTCATTGGTAACATTCCTCCAGAGGAACACAGGAACTGGTCCATGACATCCAGTGCTCTGCTATCACAGCAATACGATACCTATAATCAGTTTATTAAGCTGCATCTTAGAAATGTACTCACATAGTGGGGATAATTCCTTCCATTCCGGGAATCACTGGGTAAAGTTTCTAGACTGAGTTAAGAAGGGTCAGGTTAGATTATCACAGAGTGTCTGCTGGCTTCAACATCTCAAAATCTCCGTAGGGATTTGGAAGGAGCCAACACATTTTCACTTGTAAGTGAGGATTTAAATAGAGGTTTGTTAATGCGTTCCTCTCTCTTTCTCTCCCTTTCATCTGCATGTTAGTTGATCAACATCAATACAAAAATATTTATCTTCTTTCCCTTCTTTTTCTTCTCACTGCTTGCTTGCTCTCTTCTTCCTTAATCTTTCAGAGCTGTATTAACAACACACAAAAAGAAAAAAAATAAAAATAAAAAAATAGGGAAAGTAATACAATTCCACAGCCTCCTTGCCTGCTCCCCCCAACCCCCCCTCCAAATTCCACTCCTACCAAACTCCAGAAGATTAAATATTTCATTATGAAGCAAAAAGCAGAAAAATGGCAGGTCTGAAGTGTAGTGCTTACTAGTACTTTCCCGAGCAGTCTGTACATCACTGCTCTCCTACAGAGCCAGCAGCCCCCCCGGGGAGATGTGAAAGCATGGCAAGGCTGGGTGGGGATAAGGAGTGATGTTGGGTTTTGTTGCATGTATCAAAGAGCAACAACATTGCTCAGGTGCCCTGAAGGTGCTTAGCTATACATATGGATACCATTTCCCTTCTCTATTAGAAATGATATCTGGGTATGGAAAATCACAGATGGATATGGATAATTTTTCTCTTAAACTAATGAAGATCTGGAGGGCTCACAGGTACCTTCACAAACAGCCACTGAGGTCTGAGAGAAGGCAAAGCTGCAGCAGCCTCATCTATGTGGTGCAGTAGCATTGTGACACATATATTTAGGCATAAATATGGGATATTGGTAAGACACACACAGTTCTCACTGATGGGTGTTAAACTGTCTCTGCTGAAAACCAGGTACCTTAAAATGAGTGTGGTTTTGTGTTCTGAAATGAGCTAAATTTCTAACTCTTGTCCATTTTGAGAAAAGCTTCAGTCTGATGCCAGTGACTGTATTGAGCAACCTGGCAAAGGCTCATGGAAAAAAGCCAAAGCCTTCAAAAATAACAACAGCAGCAACAATAATAATATAAACTTCCATATACATAGTGGTGCCACCAATTGACAGCAAGGCACTGGCCATGGCCACTGGCTGTGATTCTGTGAGGCGTCTGGTTGGTCTCATCTGATTTGTTCATCAAATTAGCCACAGCCACTCTATGCTGAGCACCAAGTTCTTCTTTGCTTGCCCTCGAGTTAAGTTATTATTGAGGTCAACAGAGGTATACTGGTTCAGGCCAAGTGAGAATCTGGCTCAGTGGTGCCTATGCTACAGCTACATTTTCCATGATTTCCCTTTTTATTTCTTCTTTTTTTTTTTCTTTTCAGTTTTCAACAGAGATTGAGACTTTCAAAGGAGAAGGAAAAGTTACTTTCCATGAAAAACTAATGATTCAGCATCTTAAGGCAGATGGACAGTCAGAGAGGCAGAAAACATGGCTGAAAGAAGACATATCAGCTTTGGTTGATATCTGTCAGAACTTTTCTCTATCCTAAATCTATTTTTGGTCATATGATGCAAACATGATGAGCTGACTCTGATGAACTGCTTGCCACAGAAGCCAAAGGAAGACAAATCCCCATTACATGTTTTAAGGTGAATCCTCTGAACATTAGGCTACAGCTTCAGCCTCGTTTTTCCTGCTCCAGGTAAGCCTCTCCTTCTTTTCCCTGCACAACTACACCTGATGTGAAGGGACAGAGAAATGATTTCTTTCATTTTCTCTTTGTGCTTGGACTGCACTTATTATTCTTCTATGTTGGTTTGTCTTGCTTTTGCAGTGACAGACCCAAAGACTATATATTATTTAGATTTGACATGCAGTTTATATATCAAGTCTATATTATATACTTGTCTATATTATATATTATGCCTATATATGTCAATATATCATATATACAAGTCTATATTATACAGACTTGATCTACGATCACTTCCCCTCCACTTCTGGTCACCCTCTAGAAGGCAGCAGTCTTTTCTACCAAACTTCACAGATACTGATCAAAGTATGAGCATATCCTTTGGACCAAGTCCTCCAAGGGGTTTGTACCCTGCAGGCATCAGATGGACCAGGGTGGGACTTCTGAGTCAACAAGGAAGATGGCAGCATCTGGACAATACATTTTCCTACAGTAGCTTTTGATGTGAGTATCAGAAAGACTTGACCCACTCAAGGGGAAACTCTTCAGTGGGGAGAGGATCATGTGTTATGCATGTACTGATCTTGTAATATGAAGTGCAATTAAATTGTGATAGCAGCTCCACTCTGTTCTGTTACCAGAATAGAGGTGAAGTTGGAACCTTTGCTTTTATTGAGGGTTTTGGAATGGAGGAACAGAAGATGATAAATGCCCTGTGTTTAGGTTTACATTTCCTTTCTTTTTTTCTTTCATAGCACTCCGTGCTGGGATTTATCCACACTAGACCTGCACAACCAATGGAGAGAAATTTGGAGCCTTGAAGGGTGAGTGACACAAAATTTGAAACCAGCTTCATGCCACAATTTCTCTGTACCAACTATTGCATTGGCTGAGGTTGACTAGTTCAGATTCAGATGTCTGACGTTTGGCTGTATAAAAATAGGGCAGATGAATGTCAGCCTATGTCTGATATGTGTGAGGGGATTAGTGAGGTTATGAAATCTGCCATCTGCTTTTTGTCTCCCTCCTTGGTGGCAGCTTGAATGGAGGATTCTTATCCCAGTTGTCAAGTTGATTTCATAGCAAGTAAGTGTAGCTATTGGCAGAAGGAAGGTGTTTAAGTGATTGCAGGTAAAAGTTATTTTAATAAAAATGCTATAACCTCATTATTATTATTATTTTAAATGTTCCACAAGTAGTTATCAAGATATTTAGCTTCCTGAAATTTGGATTTATTGAGATCTTGCTGCAAAAACAATTTTAAAAAGTGAAATTAATCTCTATGTTTGTTTTAAAGAAATGAAGGGGAGAAATATCTGAAAATTTAGAAAAGAAGAAAAAATAATCTATATTGAGACCTGGGAAGTGAAAACAATGGGGAAATGTCAGTATTGCTTCAAGAATCCTTTTGCAAACCACCACAGAACATAAACAAGGTTTTGCTAAAGGTTTAACTAAATCACCTTCTGATTTTTGACTTCTCATAACCTTTATCAGTGCAGGTTTTCTGGGAGATCTGGAAACAGGACAATTCTGCAGGAGGGGCTGTTTTTATAATATACTTAGGCTTGGGAAATTGAAGTCTCCAAATAATCTGAGCTCGTATGGATTTCTCATGTGGATTCCTGACCCACCTTTCAGTGTAGCTAAGCCAAATTCTCATCTGGTCTATATCAATGTCATGAGGGTACCTCCAGCTTATACCCACTGAGGACCCGAGTCAAAATATTCACACTCTAAAAAGCAGATTCATCATCCAGAGGTGCATTAGTTGGCTACTGATATTTCCCAAGAAGTTCAGTAAATGTAAAAGTCGAACAAGAAGATATATTTCCTTAAGTTCCAAGTCCTCTCTCTTTCCATTATCTCAGTGTGTCACCCATGTGACCCTCTGATGGTAATACACATAAATACATCAGAGAAGTGCCCAGTTCATGATTAAATACCCTGATAATGTTGAGGCCATCCAACATATAGTATTTCACTCTATTGCAAACACTGATGCAGTCAACCAGTAGCCACAATCAATTACTCAGAGAGGCTGCTCTCATGTTCCTTCTCCAAAGTTTCTTGATTAGGTGCCAACTGCTTTAAAGGACTATCACTTTCCAAAGCAAGAAAAAAGGAACAGTCCCACTGCAATATCCTCCAAAACTGATACAAGCACACTGACTGCCCTACTAGCAATGAAACTGCCTCACACTGCGCTTTTGTATCCAGGACTGCTAACAAACAGTTAACCCACTAACCCACTTCCTATCCCACTCAAAGATCTCCATCTTTGAAACAAACTTGGATAAAGCAACCAAGTGACTGGGAGCTACAACCAGTTCCAAGAACACTCCGGGACCAGAAAGCTCTGGCTGGGTAAGATTTCAAGGTCTTGTCCACAAGGATCCACAATTAAAATTTCTTGTGCTAAAGTTTCATGGTGAAATAAAAACCCCGGGATTCCAATGGTTCCCCACTACCCCCCTTCTAAACACCACTCACAATGCAGCACGATGGAAGGAACAGAAAACCTCTAGCATTCTGGCAATCACCACTGCCCTATTTTACATATTTCAATTCCATCTTTTGGAAGAGCTGTAAGTCTTTGCCCTTATTTTTTTCTCTTTTTCTGTCTTCAGCTAGCTTGATGATATAATTACAGAGGTCATGTTACTTGTACACATAGGAAATGATGCTTAAAGTGAACTTAAGGCTTTTCTCTTTTTTCTCCACAGTCTTAAGAACGTATTGATATACAGAGCAAAATGATAATGTAATATGATTTGTTCCCTTACCTGCACTCTAGAAATCCATATCATATATTTCATGATGGCCTTCAGCTGTCATGGAGTTATCTGGCAGGCAGGAAAGGGTGATTCTACACGCTATGAATTCAGGCATCACTTCCAGCTGGACATCCTATGCCTCCTCCAAAGATCATTGTCTGTTCAGCACCCCGAATAAAGACAGCAGGAGGAGAAACTCAGTGTCATCCTTTCCAACTCATGCCTTGGATAAGAGTGACGTGATTTCTGGTGGAATGTTTGAGGTCTGTCATTCTCACTGTGGCCATCCTTGTTAGTGAACACAAACATTAAGGTTCCAGAAGCAAGAGGAACATTCAGGGTTAAAAACGAGTACTTTAGCAGGCAATAGAGACTCAATACTCTGGGAATGAGTATTTAGGGGAATTTAGTATTTAGGGGAAATTAGTACCGAATTTAGGATAAATGATCAAGCTGTGAATGGCTCATGTGCAGTGATACAGAAGGACATGAGGGTGGTGAGACCCTGGCACTGCTGTGCCAGAGAAGCTGTGAATGCCCCAAACCTGGAGGTGCCAAGGCCAAATTGGATGGGGCTGTGGGCAATCTGATCCTGTGGTTGGCAACCAGTTCATGACATGGGGGTTGGAATCAGGTAATCTTTAAGATCTCTTCTTCCAATCTAAGCCATTCTATGGTTCTGTGACACCAGAAGGTGCAGGTTAGTCTCTCAGGCAGGGTAATCTCAGAATGTTTTCCTTGCTTCCTGTTGTATTTGACATCACTTCCTTGAAGCTCAATATATGGTCACTGCAGTCAAACCCTATGCAAGTAGGATTGAGCAATCAAACAATCTTTTTAAAGATCTGCAGCTCCTAACGTTCAGGGTCCATGGACAGAAGAAAAAACAAAAACTACAAGAACAACAGGAAAAACACTCTGAACTCTTAGGAATAAAATATTTTTTTTTTCCTTCCCAGTTATAAAATGAACAAACTTGAATCCTCTCAAAACATAACAAGATTTAATGCTGATTTTGGCTTTGCATTTGTGCTCATATATGACAGCTTGACAGGAACTGTTGGTGAAGTTTCTCATTTGATTTCATTTAAATGTCAAAAAGCAGAAGGCTTTTCCCCCCCTGAAATGTTCCAGTCTCTCTGAAGTTTTCAATGGGAAACACTTTTGCAAGTACAAGATGAAGTGGCTGAAGAGAGAGAATGAGTCATGTCCCCTCCAGTTTGGAGAGTGGGGTCAGGTTAATCGCCTGTGATGTTGAAGAATGAATTTAAAATCCCCCATTGGCATGGCTCGGACTTGTATCCCCAGGACTTGGTTTCTGTACCCCTGCAGTAGTCAGTTCCTGGGTATTGCAGATTAAGTACTCCCCAGATGATTCTCAGCCTGTTATGATGACGCTGTGTGTTTTGAGGAAGGTACAAGCACGGTGTCCTTTTGGAAGCAGACGGTTTTACTCCCACATTAGCAGTCCGTGGGAAGCTCATTCCATAGCCTCATTCCTCTTTGGCAAGATCCAGAAGGTTTCTGGCCAGCTCACTTACTAAGTGGCGGATCCAAGGTGTTTGGATTTGCCATTGGCCTTCACTTCACTCTGACGTTCTCTCTGCTTCCCTTATTAGCTGTGTAATTAGGGAGGGTGAGAATGCCTACAGCTGCAAGTGTCTTTTGAGATGTGATGATAATTATTTTAAAGAAAATCATGACAACACATAGCTGGAAACTGTCCTTGATGGAAAGAAAATCATTGTAGCTGCTTTCATTGAGCGTGTAAACATGTGCTTTGCTGATGCCCTTGAGGACTGTCCTAATTTTAACCTTGTTTAGCCTTGAAACTTGCTTTTGACTGTATTTGGGACAGGAGCCTGTAGTGCAACACGGGATACCTTGCCAATATGTTTTATTGAAGGAAACATTAAATAATGCTGAGGAGGAAGCAAGGAGGTAGGAGAAATCAGACATCACAAATTCTTGGGCTGTGATTAAACGAGATATTGTCTGTGGCGATTGGAGTGTTCCTCTGCTGGGGAAATAAATGGGGCTGTGCTTCTGCCAGAAGAAAAGAAAAGGATTTTTTTGAGTGCAGCACTGCAGTAACTCCCCATTCATAACATGGTCCGTTGAGCTTCAGAAACAGACTCATCCTGAGCCTGTTTTTCAGAAGAACTGAATAGGCATGCTGGATGCCAGATATTCTAATAGGCAATTGTCTTTCCCCTCCTCTTGAATCAAAAGGTCAGTAATACCTTTGTTTAGTAGAGGGTAGGGAAAGATGGCAGCATAACATACATACAAGCTTGAGGAAATTAGGCAGCTCAGCACAGGAGGGAGTATTCCTATTAATATCTTTATCGATAGAAAGACTGTGGTTTTATTAGACCTCAAATAGGTTGGAAGGAGGGCAGACAGACAGACAGCCTTTGAAGTCCCACACAAAGCCAGCAGCTTTTCAGGCTTAGCATCACCCAACGTTGTATTGCACACCTGCAGTTATGGGTGGGATTCATCTGACTTCTGAGCTCGTCACTTCAAGTTCCCTTTAAAGGCAATGTCACTTGTGGAATCTAGCACAAAACATATCTCATCTTTGGGCAAAATCCTGCAGTCTGGGAAATTATGCCGTAAACCTCACGTCTCTCCACTGGATATAAAGGGAACAGGAAGGGAGCTGGTGGTATAACATTTAATTTTATAAATGCAAACATTTAATGTGAGGTGAGACTCATTTAATCTTGTGCTGAAGAACATCCCTTCCATTTCAACATTCACATCCTCCAACCAGGGTATCTATTTATAGCTGGGGCTTCAAAAGCAAAGGAAGAGGTGATGCTACCAGCCTTATTCTTGGTTGCAGAGGATACTTCCACACCAGTCATAGCAGAGCTTTACCTAATCTGGCTCCCTCTCACATCAGACACATCTGCCACAGCTGGTGTTTTCCATCCTGCTTCCCTCTGGGTGGGGTTTATTCCCAGAAGAGGATAATCAAGACTTTCCAGCCTCTTTTCCCAGCTGCATTTAGGCCTTTCAGTTTATAATGACTCAAAACTCTCACCAGGTCTTTATCAGAGCTTCCCCTCAGACCTTCCCCTCTAAGCTACTGTTTAAAGTAGCAGGTCTTTTGAGACATCCCAGAAAATGTTTTGCTTCCCAAATTTATGCTGCGTTTCTTAAAATCTCTCTCTTAGCTCCCAGGAATCATTCAGATGGAATTTGCAGACATGCTTTCATATGACTCACGTCAAATATAGAGATGGCTCACCACCCCTACGTGGGAAACCCATGCATCCCCCCATGTAACCAGAGCATGCACATGCAGTAATCTCACTGTCTTAATGATTCATTTGCCTTAGTTCTTATAACTTCTCAGCAAGCCACTGATGAACCGTCTAGATGTTCTTGCAAAATAAAGAGATTAAAGGTACTACAAATATTCACTATTTTCAAAATCAAATATGCATGGGCAGACAAAAATTAGGCTGTAATCTTGTTGTGGAGGATGTATTCCTCTGGAGAGTTGGGCCAGGAGGAACCTGATGAGGTTTAACAAGAACAAGTGTAGAGTTTTGCACCTGGGGAGGAATAACTGCATGCATCAGTACAGGCTGAGGGATGAGCTGCTGGAGAGGAGCACTGTGAAGAAGGACCTGGGGATCCTGGTGGAACACAGGTTGGCCATGAGCCAGCAGTGTGCCCTTGTGGCCAAAAAGGCCAATAGGATCCTGGGGAGCATTATAAAGAGTGTGGCCAGCAGGTTGAGGGGCATGATCCTTCCCATCTACTCTGCCCTGGTAAGGCTACGTTTACTGTATCCAACTCTGGGCTCCCCAGTTCAAAAAAGACAGGGATCTCCTAGAAGGCATCCAGTGGAGCACCACAAAGATGATGAAGGGCCTGGAGCATCTCCTGTATGAGGAAAGGCTGAGTGAGCTGGGGCTGTTCAGCCTGGGGAAAAGAAGACTGAGAGGGGTTCTGATACATGTTTATAAGTATCTGAAGGGAGGTGGGAGGCAAATGGATGAGGCCATGGTGTATATAGACAGGACAAAGAGTAATGGCCTAAAACCTGAGTGTAGGAAGTTTTGTTTTAACATGCCAAAGATCTTCTTTACAGAAAGCATGATGGAGCACTGAAACAGGTTGCCCAGAGAGACTGTGGAGTCTCCTTCTGTGGAGATGTTCAACACCCATCTGGACGCTGACCTGTGCAACCTTTTGTAGGATGCCTGCAGGGGGTTGGACTCAACGACCTTTTGAGGACCCTTCCAACCTCTGCAATTCTGTGATTCTGTGATTCTCTGAGTAGAATTAAGCTTTTTGCAATCACTGTTACTTGATTTACTTTGTTTTCTCCTACTCTCAAAACTGGGTGAGGGATCATGGCATTTGCAGGTATTGTGGCTGTCTGTATAAAATAAAATGGCAGAGGGGATACGCCTGCATTCATCTCACGTGAAATAAGCACTGCAAGGAAAGATTTTTGCTCAGGATTTGAGTCTTGGCTGCTTTTCAGTCCATGCAGTGCTATGGGGAATCCTAAGTGCTTGGGCTTAGGTGTCAGCCCCAGTGTCCTGAAGGAGCTGAACTCAAGCACTGCGCTCAGGTTTACAGAGAAATGCTTATGTGTGGTCGCTATTGTGTGGTTCTGGAGGCTGAGGAAAGCTAAGCTGCCATGTGGGCATCAGCTGTATTCCCACAGGCCTGATTTCTTAATCACCTTTCCAGTTATGTGACTCCAGCACTCCTTTGCTTTACCTGTGAAGACAACTACACCTGAGCCAGGTCTACCTGTGCTGCAAGCTCCTCAAAGAGCAAGCTCAGTGCAAGACAACAATCGCACCTCTCTTCTAATGTTTCAGGCTTTGTATCGCTGGCAGGGAGAGCCTATTAGGAATGTAGCCAATTGTAGTATTACATGTGCTGTTTGTCGACGAAGAATTTTCTTTGCTTTCTCTTGTTTCTCTAGGAAGTAGCCACAAATGTCCAGTGTAAGGTTACTGGGCCCACACAAAATTTTATCAGATTTTAGCAGCTATTCCAGGAATTACATTTTTAGGGGTCTTTTTTGAACTGCAGTGACAGCAGCTCAGGTGTCAATTTTCATATCGGGGTTATTTTTTCCCTAGGGCTCCTGCAGGGAATTTAAACTGTTCTTCGATGCCAAAATTAGAAATGAAGTATTGAGGAGTGGGAGTTCATGAATGGGAACAGAAGCCTCATTTTTTTTCTCTCGGTGATAGACCATCTTTTCTGAAGTTCAAAGTGGAGTGATGGTCAGTCCATGATTCGGGATTGCCATTGGTAGTCAAGTGCGTTCCTCTCTCCTCTCTTGTGACTTGCATGACAGCATTTTCTTCCGTTCTGTAGGAGTTCATTTTGTACTATTAATTGGAGAGTTCTGTGAAATTACACTATTTACTGGAAAGTTCTGAACTTGGGAAAACCAGTCCTGCTGAGTCCTGCTGACTCTTTCCTAGAAATGTAGAAATGTATGCTGAGCTGGTCTATTTGCCTGTACCGGAAGCTATATTTCTTTGCACCTCGGTCTGCAAGTCCCTTAGGCTTCCTCATGGCTGAGAAGAAGGCACTGTCTCGTCTGTCTGTGCTATGGTTCTGGCCCCAAGAGAATATACTTTTCTGGGAGACATTGGTATGCTTAAGTATTTGGGGCCAGAGCTGCCTTCTGCATTGCCTTCTCTTATTTTGACTTCTTCCCTATTGACTCACCTCTTCTGGGAGCAACTGGGGCTTGGCCTGTTTTCATCCCTGCTGAGACTTCTACTTCTTTAGATTACATTCATTTCACAACTGAACTGTCAAGAGAGCTTGAGATGTGAAGTGGAATTCACGTCAACCAATTTTGGGCATTTAGCCATTGAGTGCTAGTCTCAGAAAGACCATATAAACACCCAGTCTTTAGCTAAACTAAGCTAAACTTAGCCAAACTAATCTATCTCATTAGAAACATCACTTTCTGGAAGTGTTTGTTTCTACTGATACAGGGAGAGACTTTGTGTAGACCAGGTGGGTACGTGTAGACGACTGAGATGGATCCCTCTGCAATGGTAGTTCGTCTTGCATCAGACATACCATTTTCAGTGTTTACCTTGGAAACGTGATTTATGAAAACCTTGGAGGTTATTTCTGAGATGAGTTTATGCTCTTGACCTAATCATTCCACTTCTCACATTTTACACACACACAAAAAAAAAAAAAAAAAAACCTGATCATTGATTTCTAAGTGATTTTATGTTAAGGCATAATTGCAGTTTATGATACTGCAAGATTGATAAGTAGCTGTCATGTTCAGACAAATTACATACCTTGTTTGCTAGGTACACGTTTACACACAGGTATGACTTGAGTTCACCAACTGCTGGAACAAGGCTGGCTGTACTGGCAAGGAGCCTATTAGCTTAGACTTTTTGTATAGCAGAAAGAACAAGAGAACCACAGACCAACCATTACAGTTGGAAAAGGCCACTAAGATAATCTTGTCCAACCATATATTTATCACCCATATCCTCCAAACCATGTTCCTCAGTGCCATGTCTACCCTCATCTGGAAGAAACACTTCCAGCTCTGTTAAGGTGGGATTTGCCTCTGCAGTCCTCTTTCTCTTCAGTGAGATGAGAACTGAACATGAAAATACTGTCACAGAATACAATTCTGTGATTCTGTGATTCTGTGATTCTGTACTCATATTCCTAATGGATAACTCTAAGTTTAAAGCAGGATGGAGCCAGACCATTCTCCATGCAGCAACCTGCACTCTGGGAGATCTGGGTGAGCACTGGGAAGAAAGAGAGCCATTTAGCTTAGCAAAAAAAAAAAAAAAACCTGATTGCTTTAGAGCTGGGATGGACTCCAACAATTTGATCCATCTTGGTTCGTTGATTGCTGGTTTCATTTTTATTTTTTTATTTCTTGAATATTTCTTTTTCTTCTCTTTGTTTCCTTCCTTGAAGCGAATCTCAGCAAGTTTGACAATGCCCCCTCCCAGCACACGCAGACATGATTTAAATGCCTGCCACTGCTCCTAGTACCAGCGCTGGAAAAAGAACTGGCTCCTGTTCAAGTCCTTCGCCTCTCCAAATGTTTAGGGATTTGGAGCCCATACATACAATTACTGCATGTTTCTCAGGAGGAGAAAATAGCCAGCAGCTGTTCAGTGCTCTGATCAATTAGGAGTTGAGGAAGAAGAGTAAAATATGGGGGTAGGGGGGTATTGGTTAGAAATCTGCATACAATTAGGAAGCAATGCTGAGAATGGACATCTGGGAGGTGTGGAGAGGATACGCATGCTAATAGTGTACTGTTACTCTAACAGGTCTGCAGTGGTGTCCCCAGCAAAGATAAAAAATTGCCCCTGACTGATGTGGGTACATTTCTGAAATTTTGGTGAGCTGAAGGAAGAAGATGAGTCAATCCCAGTCAGTGAAAGTGAATACACGAGAGGGAGCCTGGTAAGGTTATGTCTTGGAGTCGATCTCTCTGCTCCAGTTAAGCACTCCACTGACTTTGATGGTGTTTTAGACACCCAGTCCCACATGCAAACATATAAATGTAGACATCTCAATTTACAAGATGGAGCCTGCCTTGAGGGTTCCATTCATTTGTAAACTGCCCCCCCTGCATAGTGATGAGTGCAACCTGAGATCCCCAAAGCTAACCAGGAAATCAGGAAAACCAGGCAGTGTTGTTTAGTATTGCAAAATACTTCTAAATATTTGCTTCTTAAAAGCCTTTGCAAGGGACTAGCATTCTGTTCTTGAGTGAAATCCTAAGAACAGGAGGTTTCTACACTTTCATCTCTTCACTAATTATTGGAATCCAAAGTCTTAATTGCATTTGGTATCAAATTTTTTTTTTCACATTTGGTGTCTTGTCTCGCATACTACATGAGAAGACTTGAAAGGGTAATGGGATGATAGATCTCTTCACCAATTAGCATCATCCAGCACCGCATGGTGCTTTTAGTTCATCAGATATGAGTTGTGCAGCCCCCACTTACTGAATGTTGCTTTAGATGATGACTATGTTTATCCTAGGTGCAGGTGACACTCCTTCCTGGATAGTCTATGTTTGGGAAATACAGGATTATGAAGGGTGCTCAAGCATCCTCTTATAATATTGCTTGGAAGTTTGGGATGAAGCTGAGAAGAAATGATGAATGAGCACATAAGCCATTTCTTTACAGAGAGTTAGACTTGATGTATCCAAAATTTTGATGTGCTCTCAAGCTTTTTCCTCTGTACTGTTGATTCCAAATGAAGCAGTTTCAGAGAAACTGAATCTGTTTCTCTTTGGAGGCTTACAGTAATTTTGTGATTAAATGTGTGTAGGGATTTCCATCCAATTTCTGTGAACACGAATAAAAGAAAAGTATTGATTTACAATGTACCTTTGGGCAAGAGTAAAAATATTTTCAAAATTGGTCATTTCTGGTGAAAATTCTTGTTAAAGGCTGACAGTTGAAGATGTGTCAACTTGTGGTTGCATGGACTGAGATCTTTGGAGCTGATGAGTTTAACCACATCCAGTAGTATGATTCTGTAGTCACCACATGAAGCTGCATAAAGACAGTCTGTTGTCTTTTTTTATAGCAGTGCAAGCACTGTTCAACAGTATTATCACCATGGTTACTTTTCCTGTTTGTCTTGTGAGACATGGAATTTTACCTGAAATCTCAGCTCCTGTGCAATTACGTAGGATTATTTAGCTACATCATGTGTAAAGTACTTTTGATCAGGAAAAAAGAAAAATATGACACAAAGAACTTTCCAAATTCAAGAAAAGAGATTTACGTTGCCTTAAAATGGATTTATTATTTTACTTATCCACATCCATTTAAATGTTAGATATTGTGTAGGGAACCTGCTTTGGCAGGGGGGTTGGACTTGATATCTCTGGAGGTCCCTTCCAACCCCTACAGTTCTGTGATTCTGTGATTCTGTGATCTAGTCAGCATTGCTCTGTTTCACATACATATTCAGGAATCTACAGAAATATTCATTTGTACCTAAAATGTATGGGATGACATTTCTTGTGGATGTCCCAGACTTTCCACTGACTAGAGAACTGCAGATGATTAGCTATGACTGGACTTCTTACTCTTAGATGGGTAGAGTTGTGTGCAAATCCATTCGAATGGCTGTCTCTGAAGATGTAATTTCTTTACAGGCTCTTTAATGATAATTTTCACCCATAAGATGACAGAGTAAATCTGCTGAAACAGATGTGTCACGTAGCTACGTGATAGCTCAAACGCAGTTTCTTCTGGAGCCATCAAGAGATGCTGACCTCAGAGCAATAAAACTACATGCTCACAGCACAGTGGTTTTTTAGATTAGAACTGCAGTTCAATTAAATCTTTCTTCAGGAACTCTGATAGAGTCTCCTTTGTTCTGCCAAGTTAAATCCAAAGGTCTTGTTCTTCAACTGGCTCGCTGGTGCCGTTCAGATTAAACATGCAGTGTTCTAACTGGTCAGATAGCTTCAAACACTGGAGGTGCTTTTGCCATCTATATCTATTTATGTAACCGTGTGCTAGTTCAGCTGTGATAATGCAACAAGGAAGATGAGGATGGCTCAGATGAGACTTTGCATGTTTTCCACTTCTCCAGCTACATTGTCCATGACAATCCTCTGCCATGTCTCAGATAACAGGACCTGCAGAGCTCATATCTACAGGTGATCTGGACCTTTTCCCAGTACCTCTGGTGGGTGCCCTGGATTGCTCTTCTTGACTTCCTTGAGTCCCCAGTTTTGCATCCTTGGTCCTTGACAAAGGCTTTTACTCCACAAGAAGCACGCAGCTTCTAGGAAGACTACCACATTCCCTTCTCCAGTCCTCGACCCATGAATATATTTTCAGATAGTCACAGATGTTAACACCTGAAGTTCCCATGCCTGGCTTTTCCTGACCTCCAAGTTAAAGACCCAGCCTGGAGACACCCAAGCAGTTATTCCTGCACCAAGCAAAAGTACTGCTGGTTGAGCTACAATATCTTCTGAGACATTCCTGACAGTTTTTTCCCTATATAAAGGTTATTTTATCTGGAATATTTTTTCCATGTTGGTTTTCAGTATAAACTTCTTTTTTTTTTTCTTTTTTTTTTTTTCTTTTTTTTCTGGTGTTTTGTGCCCGTATGTGACTGTCAGAGATGATTTGGTTCAAAATAAAATTCTTAGAGCACACAGAGACTGAAACTTTACTAAATTATGAACAGTTTTGACTGGAGGTTTGCCGGTACAGCCAATCGAGTTGACATAAAACAGCATTTCCTTTTCACATTTCTCAGGAAAAGTTTCTTAAGGAAGACAACTGAGCAGAACTACCTTAATTTTATGGCTGGGATTCTGAACTTGCTCATATAGTATTTGAGTATTTTCAAAGACCTACAATGACTGCTTCTTGGGCTGTTTTTACTAAGGACTGTTCACATAATCTACTTCAGAACATCGAAGTATCAGGTATTCAGGCCAAGTTTCTCCTTTATGCTCCCTGGATAGTCAATGCAGAGGTAAGTACCTCCAGAATACAAGTGTTCCCAGCTTCCAGTAGGTGTTTAGTGTAACTAACTTAAAACATCCTTTGGAGGAAAACATGCTTCTTGTGATTGCCCATAGTGCCTATATGACTAGTTCAGATGGCACATTTACAGTTGAAGAAAGTCCTTTGACGAGTTTCATGCTCTGAGGTAGGCATGTCCAACAAACAGCCAGAGAAAGGCCTGGTCTGACCCCAACCAAGCATCAGTGCTCTACGAACCCTATCTGGGCTGAAAGCAGGGCATGGGGAGAGTGCAGTGCAATGCTGGCTCAAGTTATGGCAAATAAATGCATGAGCTGTAAATTTTCAAATGGAATGCATTGAGTTCAAATAAAAAAATTGATCATGTCTCTTTACCAGACCTATTTTACCAGAGAAATGTCCTTCACTTCACAGTAACACCTTATTCCTGTCATCACTCTTTGGCAGTTCGTACATTTAGGAGCAATTATTTTCAAGAATAATTTCAGGAGGAGTAAAATTTCATTAGAAACCTGTGATGAACACTTTGAGAGTGTACTAAGAACTGCAGCCACTGGCATCAAACCAATCTAATGCACTGGTTTCACAAAAACAGGGTCACTTATCCCACTAGTTTTACGGGTTTGCTGCTTTCCTTTTACATATATATATATATATATTTTAATTGAAAACTAAAATATGTTTTGTTACTTATGCACATTACCTGTATTATATATTTTATGATGGCCTGTGACATCAGAGGTGGATGCTGGGGGTATGGCAGTGGAGGTGGAACATTCCCATCTGTATTTCAAATTTTGTAGCCATGTGACAGATGGCAGCAGAAGGCAGTCTGTCAGAATGGTGTCTGACGTGCAAGTGTGGATAAGGCAAAGGTTTATTGAATTCATTTTCCATTCAGGAAAAAAGGCCTTAATTGTCATTAATTGCTGCTTGTTGAATGCTTATGGAGACTTAACAGTGGCTGTGAGGCTCTTGTACTCTTTGTATAGGTTGTCATTTCCATGTGACAATTGGGAGGCATTACTTTCGGAGCAACCTTCTTAGACGTGGCCCTAAACAATTCTTCTTCACTCAACACAGCCTTGTCAAGCCAAAAGGTTAGAAATCCGTGCTCTGAGAGAAGAGACTTTGGGCTCATTTCTTTAAAGTGAGTAAAATATTCTTCTAATGCCTTTGACTTACAAAACGCGTGACATTCCTGTTAAAATCAACAGTTGTCTGTCACTGCCTTCAGTAACAACTAGACCAGATCCTGGGGACAAACCCTAGAGGGGAGGTTACAACAGTTTAGAGAGCTTTCTTGTGAATTGATACTCTTGTTTTGCTATGCTTTAAGAACATTTTCTCTGTAATGTTGAATGCAAGTATACCATGATTGCTGTTCCCATCTCTCTTATTTTTTACTTATTCATACATATAAAAGAAACTAACCAACAGATAAACATAAAACAAGAAGAAACCTTCTTCTTCGATTGGTGGGATCCCAGATCTTCATCCTCATATTCATATTAAGTTTCCATTTTCCATGGATATGTGAATCTGCCATTTCTTACAGTCAGTGGACATCTTGTCTCTTTCTGGCTAGAATGTACAGGCTCTTATTAGCCGAACCAGACAGTGTAGGTCAGGCTGAAAATAACTTTTTTTTCAGATTTAGATCCATTGTTTCTTGTTCTGATCTCCATTTTATTTTATTTTATTTTATTTTATTTTATTTTATTTTATTTTATTTTATTTTATATTTATTTTCTGCGCAGGAGGTTTTGCATTTATCTGGTTTGCTAATCAGAACCATTTGGTTAATTAAAGTTACCTTACCGCTCAATTTATTTTGCAGTCTCCTTCGGGAATTTTCCCATTCTCTTCTCCTGTCCTTGCTCTCTCCAGCAGACGTTTTCACCTGGTTCTTCGTTGTCCTTGACTCTTTCTATCATCATCAGAGTATTCCTCCACCAGGACACTTGTTGAAGCAAAAGGGCAAGAGAAACTTTCTGTACCTAGGATCCAAACTGGAATGAGCCTGGTGTAACACCTGGTATTGCAGGCAGAGTCAGTCCAAAGGTTTTGATTACTTATTTTAAAGCACTGTAGGTTCATGTTCCCTTCTCACTCTTCATGCTTCCTTTCCATCAACTAAGTTCCACGGTATATCATTGCAACAGGGCATCTCCCATGGTCTTGTCTCCATTGAACTTTTCTCAGCTCTTTCTGATAGTACTGCTGAAAATATTTTTACACGTTTCCACTGAGAATCATCTTTCTCTTCTAAACAAAAAAATTAAATATCTAGCAAAAATGAATTTGGAATATGATAGGAGGTACCAAAGTGGGGCGAAATTTCTTTCTCAATATTTTAAGTAAAACACTTGAAGAAATGAAAGTGAATGTCGCAGGAAATCATCTCTGTTTTGAAATATGAACATTTGTCTCAGAATATGCTGGGAGACTTGGAGAACAGCAAACATTGATCTGTGCTGCCTGCAATTGAGAAGCAACTTCTTTTCCCCCTGTAAAAATGTTTTCTCACTTCTCCTTAGTTCCCTCTCTCAATGGCATTAATATGAACCTCCCAGTACCTGGGGAACTTCTAACCTAGTTTTACTTTCTAGAATAGCTGTGTTGAATTGGTCAGATCTTGGTGAAAATACACCACTGGTGTTTGGTGTTTCGGAGATCGATATGAGCACTGTTTTGCTAAGGGGTCTGTGAAGGGAATAGCTTCGAAAACATCTGTGTGTGATTATGAAAACGTGCTCCTTGGAGATAAATCCCTTATCAGCTCCCCTGCTCTCAATATATCCTCCATTGGTCACCTGGGGCATTGCAAGAGAGAGCAGAGTAATTGCCAATGCACTGCTTGTCCTATGGAAAAAAAATAAATACATATATCATAGCATTGATTGTGGTCCTTTGACCTTCTTTGGAAAATATCCCTCATTCCTTCTCCCCACAAGACTACAGGGCACTTTGATTCGGAGTGACTTCCCAGCTGTGAAGACCTAAGCAGTGATGTGTCCAGGCTATAGCAGAGAATTTGAGGGTAAAAATAAAGCAGCACAGACACAGGCTCTGGAAAAAGCAACACCTCCTGAATTACCACCAGCACTTCCCGGAGCGGTAGTGGTTGAGTCTGTTAGGGAAAAGACCTAAATCCCAGCCAACTAATGACTCAGCCCATCCCCATTTTCATGTCCAAGCCCTAATAAGAAATTGGTTGCATTAGGGTAGCGTATAGATTGCTGTCCACTTAAATCAGTGAACTCTGGATAATCACAACACACCCCATGACGGATGGGCGGTGGTCAAGGCGGATTGTGAGGGAGCAGTGGGCTCAGAGTTGACATGACATGGTGGCAATTACACGGAAGGTCACTGCCAGAGCTGGAAATGGGATGAACACTTGAGACTCAGTTTCTCCCCTCGCATCAGAATCAGTAATTTCAGACTGCCAAACCTCTCTAGACTAATGGAATTCACCAAGGAAATTAGTCAGTACAGAATAAATAGGGTATTGCTGTGCATCATGTGGGTGCTCAGAATCACTCTCCTTCAAAAGGAAAACTCAGATTTAATTTTGGATGCTATGAGATGTATTGGTAGACAGCTTTTGGCTTCCTGTGTAGAGAAACATTTTTATTGAAAACATCCAGAACTTGTGTGAAAACTAAGATTCACCCCAATGACCAATTTATATCATAAATGCTAATGAACTGGGGCCGCAGGCACCACTTTTGCATGTGAACCATATTAGTTGACTGTTGTTCAGATTCTCATTGAATCGGGATTCATGCATTCGGTTTTAGAGATGCTTCACATTTCTCCGAGCAAAGCAGTTTTGCTCCTTGTTTCCCTACTGGAAATAAGACAATATTTTTTTTGAGAGCTCCTTGACACTGCTCTACTATTAGTAACAAGGAGGCAATTTTCAGCTTGGGGGAGTTCAATGTCCCTTCACGTTCAGGCAGAAGAATCAGGCAAAGGCAGAAGAAATGAATACCTGAACTTTTCTGGTTTGTACTTGTGAGATAAACTTGAAACTGCAACAGTATAAGCTCACGGATTTCTGAGCTATAATTTGAAAAGAAAATTGATGCCTGGAAATCATATTACTGCTGTCTTTCACATGCATATTCTTGCTACTCTTTTATTTAAGAGTTCTTTCGACCTCATGACAAATTTATCCCTCATTTAATGCTGAAGATGTTTAGGCCATTAGGTAAAAACAGTATTGTTATTTAGGTTACGTGTTGAAAGTCACAGCGCCTGGAAAGAATTCTGCATTGCGGTTTCCAGGCTGACTCCAGAAAATTAGAATTGCAGTGAGGATATCCATTCAGTTAAACTGAAAATAAAAATCTCAAACCCAAATCCAGACCAAAGGAAATCTTAACAGCATGAAGAATCATCGAAAAGGTTAACAGCATTTTTGTCTCACTCCATCAATATGGGCAATTTCCTGAAGGAAACCTGAATGGTTAATCATCTGATATATATACATCTATGTACTTAATTTGTATATGCACACACAAACACATATTTTATACATACACATGTATTTAATTGTGTGCCTGTGCATGTGTGCATGAGTATGTGCATAGTATTAATTTTTTCCTTTCTTCTTCATATCAGTCGCTACCATATGGCACTAAACCCATCATTTAATGTGGAATTATGAAGCTAATGGAATGTAGAGAATGAGTTCTTGCTTTCTTATTGGTCACCAGGCTCCTCTTTTAACTGCTGGGGGAAGACCAAACTTATAAACATAGGTCTGTGACCATAGAAACACCCAGATCAACTTTTAAATTTCATCACATTACTATAATTGGCTTAATATATATATATATTTTTTCTGTACATTGCACAGGAAAAATGCCTGGCATGTGTATCACAGTTCAAATATATATATTGCAGTTCAAAATAGTGACAAGTCAGAGAGTTCATTGCAGAGAGAGGTGGCATTTTTTTCTCCATATAGTCATTAATAGTTCACTGAAATACAAGAATAACACAGAGTGAAAAGCAGTTCTCACTGATGGAAGTTTTCAAGTAATTCTTGATTTAAGGCTCCATACACGGAGTCAGCAGAATTCTTTCTCACTTTCATTGTGCTTTTCCATTTATTTCTCCAACTTTCTACAAACATGTGTATTCTAATCACTATGAGTATGCTTTCAGGAAACCTTTCATCCCATCAGCAAACCTTTCATCCCAACAGACAAATGAATTTACACAAATCAGAAACCGATTTGAAGCTGATCCTTCAGGGTTGAAGGCTGTTTAGCCAGAGTGTCATTTGTTTCTCATAATGTAATAACATCATAAATGTTTCTAGTGTAAAAGGGACCTTCAGAGGTCCTCAGATTAATCTTTTGTTCACAGAAAGCCAACATCCAAAGTTAGGTTTTGCTCTTGTCCAGTTGAGTTTTGGCAAATTTCTCCACACAGTCAAGAGATTTTCCTTATATGAGATCAGTTTCCCTTTCTGCAATTCGTGACTCTTCTCCTTCTGTGCTACGCACCTGTGCTCCTCTACTGACCCCAGCTACATAGTGGAAGTTTGCAATTCATCCCATGGCCAATTCTCATTGGAAGTGCTGTCAGGGAAAGTAAGAGGAATGGCTGTGGATGCCTTTTATAGGGTTCTAGGAGTTTCTCCAGACAGTTTTTGAAACTTTTTCGCCTTTTAATTTAATTATATTTTACTTCTCAGTGTGTTCATTGTCCTTTCCTTAGTGCATTTTACCTAACTTTTGGTGTTACCCTCCGCATCTTTTTGTCTGTACTTTTCCTTCATCTCTAACATGACCACATCTTCTACTTCTTCCATACTATTCTTCCCACTCTGTCATTCTGTCTAAAATCTTCCTTACTGGAATAAAACTGAAATTAGGAAAATCAATCTATTTGATTCTTCTCACTATTTTATTTTAAAATGTCTATTTTCCTCTTTGTATTTCTGTCATAACTACCATAGACTTGCCATATACCTTGAAATTCTTGCCTTCAGATGACTCATCTTGTTTGATGTACCACAACCCCTGCATTAAGAAAAAATGAGAATTCTCTCCACTCTTTTAATCATAAAACTGGAATTTGACTTTCCATTACTGGAAATGGACATTCCATTTCCATTTCTAGAGTTAACCCTTTCTACCAGCAGTCATCATCTCTGCTGCTTCTGATCACACTCACCCAATTCTTCATCTTTTCCAAAATCAAGTACTCACATAAGCCCCAACTTCCATGTCTTCCTTAAAATGAAGTCTTACTCCCTTACTTGCTCCCTTACTTGCAGCCAGAATGCAGGCTGCTGATGTTCCATAACATCATCTGGCTTCATAAAGCTCATCATAATTCTGCCTCTTTTTCTTTGCCTGACTTTCATGCCTATTTGTCATGCAGAAGTTCCTTTACTTCCATATTTGAACATTAGCTTTATCTGTGTAAGTCTCTTGTACTGAATTCAACCTAATTTTTAATGCCCACAAATAAATGAATGTGTTAGTACAAGGCCAAATGAAGGTGATCTAAGTACTATTAAAAGCTCCACTATATTTCCACTGATTTCTGTGGATTCTGGGTTAAAGTTCTCATTTAAAACAGTTATGATAGAGTATTAACTAATATTTCTGTAACCTCACTATCATCACAGTCTTGATCAATTATTTATTATTAAGATTAAGGTTTGTTGCAGCAATTGTGCTACGTGACAACAGCTGAGATTCAGGTCTTGTTGTATACAAGGGCTGATATAAATGAACAATAAGAAACAAAGTTTGCACTCAATGAATTATGGATTGAGTAGAGACCACAGGTGAAAAGGTAAAGACCTTCCAAAGATGGCAGTATAATCTCTATGGGCCATGGACCTGTTTAACTCCCTATGTACAGAAGTATCAGAATATTTACTTGTTTTTCCAATGGAAATGATCATTCAACCATCTGCATTTTATTTTTTTTTCATTTTAAAAAAAGACATCCCAAAAGAAAATGTAGTAGTTGGAAAATTGATGCAAAAAAGAAATAAATTCCATATTCGATTCCATATTTCAAGCACATTTTACACTGCTACCATGGTGACGTCAGCTAAGAAGCTTGTTTTTGTCATAGAGAGTGGAAAATATGCTTATGCACAGCAGTGTCATTAGGGTACATGTCAACTGCCTCGTTTAGTTCTCTGCTTTTGAATGGGTTGAATTGCGCCCACTACACTACTGATACTTTGGACTAGAACCTTGCTGGTTACAGAAGGAGCCTGGAATGGCTAGCTTCAATGGAGATGTCCAAATTGAATGTCAGCACCATGTGATGAATCCCATTCTCCTCTCCTTAATATCTCTCAAGTCAGACTGCAGTTCTCTAGCTATTGTAGCTTCCTACCAGAAATCCAATCACTTACCTACAAGAGCCATGACAGCATGGATGTCTCAGGGAGAAGGTTTTGTTCTGGAGATGAAATTTTCTCCCTGTTGACAATTTGCAAACAAACTCTCCCACAGAGAGTCGGGGCACAAAGAACAAAAAGTGTTTTGAGCAGCTGAGTGGTGGCAGAAGTGCAGTAGAGGGAGTAAGGAACGGGAAAGCACTGAAACAGTTTTAAGTATTTGGAATCTGCGATTGGGTTGGGTTTTTTTTTTTTTTTTTTCCCCCTAAAGCTTCATTATTATTATTTTCTTTTAGCCCAGATTAATTATTCCCCCTACAATGATTTTTCATAAAGGGATCAAGTCCATTGTTTATAGAGTTTGCTAATAACTGCCCCGGTCGCGCTGTCACAGCAGATTGATTTGATTACAAGACTGGACAATAAAAGCTCAATAAAGAAACCCAAATCCTTACTAATTTTTTTTTTAATTATTATTATTAATTTATTATTATTATTTTTTTTAAAGAGACTCAGGCTAGGATTGCCAGATTGGGAATTTACATTGCACAGAAGAATGATATGATCTCTCTGAGTAGCACGGTGCAAATTAAAAGAGGTTTAGCGTTAAGTGTTCATGGCACAAAAGCAATTTTAAGTACCTGCAATCAGCTTAGATTGACTAAGCCTAAATATGTACAAATCGTGTAATGGGCAATATCCCTGGCAGTACCACGCAGAGCACTGATGGATGGGTTCTCCAAGGTTTACAGTCCTACAACAGCTCACGATGAGTGTGTGTGTGTGGGTGCACACTGGTGTGTGTACGAGTGTGGTTTGTGGTTTGTGAGCCACCTAGTGTCCTGGTGCCGACTAGACAGAGCAATCTGCTTCTTATTTCTGGTAGCACAGATTTGAAGGCAAGAAAACGGTATTGCAATTAGCTGTTTTGACACCTTGCTATTCACAGAAGAGGCTGAGGAGTTGATGCCTCCTTGATGCTTCACTTGGAGCCTTTCATAGAAAAGCAATTGATTTCCTTTCAAAACCCTTTTGCAATGGGAAATCCACTATTTCCTTTGCCAGGCATCTCAATTTCTAGTTACCTTTGGTGCAAGAAACTTACTTTTCGTTTTTCCAGCCTGGTGTAACTAGTGGCCAACCTTTATTTTTTAAGTCTGCTGCATTATAAAGCTCTCCATTATGAGAAATTTTGAGAGACAGTGACTCAGACACACCTTAATCTTCTCTGTGTTTAGCTGAACAGTAAGAGCTTTCTTAGTGTCTCAATGCCATGTAGGATTTCCAGGCTTTGGCTCATTCTTACCGTTTTCTGAATTCTTCCAAACATACCAACATTCACTTCCAATCCATCCTCAGTCTTCTGATTTGTCACCACCATGTTGTTAGGCCTAATTTCTTTATAATGGAGGGCAGTTAAGCTATGAATGAAGATCCTTTGCAGCTCAGACACACAAGATGTCTCTTTCTTTTATCTGGCTATCTGGCTTCCAGTAAGGAATGAACCTCTCAGGACCTCTGTTTTCCATTTAAACACCTACTGTTGTTAAACATCTACAAAATTAATAGAATGCCTCAATAGTTTCAAAAAAAATTGATTAAAATTGACCCAATCAATTGACGTGTTTAACCAATTCTTTGAAGTGCTGCATAGTCATGTATAAATATGCATACAGCCTGATATCATTTTCTTGAGATAGAAGATAAGAAAATATGACAGAGAAAAAAAACAAACTAAGAAGATATTAAGAAGAGAACAACATGGACATCATATATAATTCATTTAACTTGATCGTGGTGGGAACCTGGAGCATTTAGCTTAGCTTGGTGTAATGTCTAAGCAAAGAGTGAATAACATGCTTTCAGCCTACCGTTAATGTAATAATATCCTCCTGTTGCTGACCATACAGGAAAATGGAATCTGAGGTAATGGAATTCTGATTTTGACCCTAAGATGCCACCACAATCGTTATTTTTCATGTCAGAATTAAAAAAAAAGAGAGAGATTAATTTCACCTAATTTTAGTAAACAACACCTCCCTTTCTCTCAAATAAAAATAAAAAAAAAAAAAAAAAAAAAAGCTCCTTGCTTTTGTTAATGGTTCTATGATGGTTCTATGTCTACCTATTGCAAACAGGAGAATAAGTAACACCTCCAGAACCTACTGTATCTCAAACACTAAGGGATGGGACTGATTACCTTCTGGCAGTGTTAATTAGAGAGCAAATTATGTGTGCTATACAACCTTTGCTTCAATCTCCCTATTTAGGGGCTTTTGTTCTCTTCATTGACTATAGAGGGAGCCTGGTCATCTTGATTTGCCCGACTGAGGGATTTGAAGACCACCTTGTCATTCAATGGAACAACCAAGACCGCTCAGATTCAGTGGAAGACCATCAGTCTTCATTGCAAGAGTTGTGCAGTTTCATTTGTGGTCTGATCTGTACTTGTGGAGCTAATGGGAACTCTGATATGTACATCTGGATGAGAAACCTTTGCAGTGCCAAGCTGAGCACAACCAAACTGGAGAGCCTTGCAAAGAGGTTGATTGGCTGGCTGAGCACCTTTGCTGTTATAGTTATCCTGGGAGCAGAAGGTCTATGATAGAAGACGGGCAGACATTGAAAGAAGTTGGAAAGAGTCAGGAATAAACAAAGGAGTGGAGGATCATGCAGCTGGAGTGGAAGGAAGTTCTAGAGATACGCTTTTGCCAGTTTCACAGTATTTTGGAAACATTAGATGTTTAGACTTTCAGTGGGCGTATCTAATCATACTAATAAAGAAGAAAATGATACCAGTGGTAGTCTTCATTAGGGTGTCCATAACTCAGTACTTCCCCTGCTGTCACAGACTTCTCTGTCAGATTCATCCATCCTTAGATAATTGCCTAAAACCGACACCTAAGAGGTGCCCTCTCAAGTGGCCTTTCACTGATAAAAGCAGGAAACCTGGCTTAAAGCAGGGGCTTAAAAATTAAATGGCTACAGTCAAGGGAGATTAATTCTACCCCCAGCACTTAATCTAAGTTAATCATCAGGGCTCAGCCTCTCATCTCTGGAAAGACACGTGGAGAATTCATCCCATTCTTGGATGGGATAAACTGTCCTCCAAAGTGGCAGTTTCTCTGCACTGACTATAGAGAGGAATGAGAGACCCGTTCAGAAAGGTTTTGCAGTGATTTTCCTAGAAAATCAAGCAGGGTGAGTGCAGATTTTGACCTTTTTGTGTCAGAGGGACAGAGATTTTCAAGACCAAGTGCCCTTAGCACTGGATTAAATGTCTAAAACTATTAAGTCAGTTGGGAACTACTTATTTCTACTCATATATTTTGCTTGAATTAAGCATTCAATTTAAGCATCACCTGTAAATGTGAAGTTTTTCCCTTCCAAGATACAGATGTGTATAACTGATATCTCCCAGATGGAGGAAGAGCTCCTAGCATGTTGCCATAGGACTGAAGCACACAGTAGAAAGTTTATTTCCGTTTCAAAAGTGAAGATTAGTGCAACGGTAGCAAGAATAATCTGTCTCTATTCTCTTTTCTCTCCTGAATTGACAAATACTCACAAACTGTGGTGACAGTGGGGACGAGCTGGCCTTTTTATTTACACTAATCAATTTAAATGGTATGGGGGGATCAAGAGCAGCTTACTACTTTGGCCACACTACAAATTTTCTTGCACAATTTCCTCAAGAGCTGAATGAATTTCTAGGCTAGCCTGCATACATTTTTAATTAAAGGAAAAGCATTTATCCTTTGGATGGGTGAGAGCACCGAATCTGACCAATACTCTTCAGAAGCTCCCAGCCCCCTGCTTCATTCCTTGAACTTACACTCCCAGAAATGTGGCACAGCTTTATATTTCACAGCATCCATAACATGGATTTATCAAAGGTCACTATGGCAACATTCAGGCAGTCTGAGACAAATACGCGTGCGAGCATAGAAACAGGACAAAACAAACTGAAATCGCTCTGTTCCCACCCAGCCTTATACCCTGGCCCTCCAGCTCCAAATTTAGACAACCACTATTATTAATACCCCGGCCGATATTACCTCAGTGGAGGTTGAAAAGCAGAACAGAGTTTGCAGTGCTCACAGGGAGAGGAATATCACTCCTGTGTAGGCATGCTACGTGCATGGGATCGCTGGGGCTATGGGTAGTGCTGCGGAATAATTGTATTGGCATGTGTGAATTCTGGGAATCAGAACCTCCTCGTATTTGTTTTGGCTGGGTTTCCATGACAATAAGTGCACTTGCTATTAATTCTCTAGTTTATTACTTGTCTTTATTCCTTGTATTTGGGGGAGGGGATTTTTCACATCCGCGGTGGAATTCCAGGCTTTATGTAGATCAACCTGAACTTTTTGAGAGTGTATACAAATACATACATAAAAATATATGTGAGAAAACAAGGTACTCGATCAAAAATCTCTGTATAGACAGTGATACACGTTTTCAGAATGGATTGAAAAATTTGAGGTATAATACTTTTATTTTAACTGTTCTTCTGGATATATCTCGACCACAATTAACTTTATAAGGCCTTTTTCTTTTTTTCCCCTTATTTTGTTCACTTTAGTACATGATACACTTTTTACACCCTGTGAAGTAAGAAAATATCAAAAAGATGAAGGCATTCAGAACTGTTTTTCCTTTCTCTCTTCATGTACTTGTTCATACTTTGTTACGTAGGGTACATGCAGACCAATATACACACACAAATCTATATGGAAGAGCATCAATGGGAGTATGGTTGCAAAGTGAACTTCTCAGTAATTAAGATAAGGCAAAATAAAAGTTCCTTGTGAAACCTTACCTTTCTCCCTTTTACTACATGTTATCTTGCAACTTACTGATCTGGTAGCCTTCCATTTGTAAATGGGAACCTCCCATGGTGAGAACCATGCTCTGATAGCAGGCAGTAATTTGTTACAGAGTTAGCTTTATTGTGCAGTAGTTGCTTCCACAATGTATTTTCTGTCCATAGTTCAAAGGCTGCTCTGAAGACAGAACTGTTCATTTCCTCCTGGGCTTTTTTCTTTTTTCTTGACATTCCTGAGTGCTTTTCCACTGTTAATCATCTTCAAAATATCCCCCTGAGATGGGAACATTATTTTACCAATGAGAACCTGGCAAATAAGTCAAGATTAAGATTAAAGGTGTGCATTTACTTTGGTGCACTGGTTGAGCTTTGAGTTCCTGATTTGACTAATGTTAGAGCGCTATTAATCTCAACCAACTTTATTTATCTAAAAGCAAATATTTTTTGTCTGAGCTACTCACTTTCTTACTGTCAGTGGGGGAAAGCAAGCACATTCAGAGGTGCTTCATCTAACGGTGCCTTGGATGAGTACCTTGGGACAAGATGAACGATCTTCCAGAGAGACCTAAGTACATACATCCCACCTAATTTATTTGAAGAACAGCTTCCTTGTACTCCAATTGCAGCAAGATGTGCTCCATACTTCACTAAGAATGACTTGGATTTCAGGAAAGTCATCAGGACCATCTGCGTGTGCTCCTTCTGCCTTTCCCTGAAATTCAAGTCAGAGCACAAGAAAAAATTCCATGGGTGACCACTTGGGTGAAGTTTGCAATGGTCATCCAGCAGCCATGAAGTCGAGTATCATCTGAAGTCAAGGCTCAATTTACAAAAATACCTCCCTATTCCAGCAGCAAACATGCCATGAAGTTGGCAGCCTCGTGTACTAATTGCTCACTGTCAGCTGAAGACTTGCACCCAGTGTTCTCGCTGAGGAAAAAGTCTCATGAGATTATCAGCAGGATATGCAATTAAAGATTGCATCAGGCACATGTCTGAAGGGGCTAATGGAAGAGGTTGTGGGCTGTCTTTGTCTTGGCAATTTAGAATATTTGTTGTTTTATTCTTTCCCCATCTGTCTGGTTTCAATACTGTTATCTGTGTCCACTCTGTAGATTTTCTACCTGCTACATCTGGACTGCTGTCCATAATTCTGTGCCATGGTCTTCATGATGCCCAGTTGCAACTGAAAAGGAAAGGGAGGGATTGGAAGGGAAGAGAAAGGAAAGGAAAGTTGAAAAAGGAGAAGGAAAGAGGAAAAAAAAAACAACAACCCAACAGTAGTTTGAAAAATTAGATCATAAAAGTTTAAAGATTAAGCTCAGTTTTTTCAGTTTAAGACAACCCTTACAGCCTACACTGTAGATCTATGTAATATCAGGCTATTTTTAACATCTACACATTTATATTAGCTCACACCAGAACAGAAATGTTCTTTTGTACACACACACACACACACACACACACAACCCTTTCAGAATGTTCATAGCTACTGGAAAGTCAAGAAAATATATTCAGGGTTGTATACTAAGGCACTGAGAACCTGACAAAACAACAGGAGATGAAGGTACTTGGAAAAAAGGCAGGATAAAGTCTTCCACTGGAAAAAGCTATCCAAACCTTTTTCCCTGGAAGTTGATATTATTATATTTCACTTCATTTCCTTCTTTGCGAGAGCACTGTCAGCAAATAATTATTAGCAGTTCGTAAGAATTAAGCAAAAAAATCATAGAATCACAGAATCACCTGGGTTAAAAAGAGTCCTAAGACCATCCAGTCCAACCATCCACGTATTACCAATATTTCCCATGAAACCATATGCCCCAGTACGACATCAAGCCACAGTGGCAAAGGAATCCAGAGGTCAATTCTACAACAGTATGAAAGAGATTGAAGCAGGTATTTATATTTAACCTGGTGGAGGCAACAAAGGAAATACACAGTCATTTCCCCTCTCCTTCATATTATGCACAGGTATTTGAGTAAAGGACTGGAGGATCATTAAGTAGTAGGAGAAAATTATCAAAGAGAGTGGATGAAGTTTTATATTATGTGTATGTGCGTATAGTTATACGTGTTTATAAGCAGCATGCAGAAAAATAGAAATGCTTGTGACATGGAATATCATTAATTCTATTGCAAAAAGAATACAATTCCATGGAATTGTGTTCTTTTCTTTCTCATTATTACATAGTTTTGAAACATACAATACATTCCTTGAAAAGACCTTCATAACTTTCAAATTCCACATCTATACTGCCAGAAAGAGCAATGGTCATAGACTTTTCAAGGAAGACTATAGAACACAGACTTGGAGTTTGGGGTGTATGACTTCAGACAGCAGCTGTACTAGAGATGTACTCTATGACTTCAGTCATTTTTCCTCATCTCATCCAATCTCTTAGTCAGCTCACTTCTAATTTCTTTCTGTCTCTTTTCTTCTCTGTCAGATGAACATAATGTTCTCTCCTCCTATGTCTGATCTGGTTTGCCTGTTATATAAGAAGATCCATGGGATGCAGCTATTTCCCCCATTTGTATAAAGAGCACTTAGCACAGGGACTTGTTACATACCTGTTTTTGCTTCAGAGAAGAAGAAAGCAATCCTTCATAGTAAGCACAGAACGTCAGGATTCCATTATTTACTCTGAATGACAATAGTGCTCAGAGTACTTAGGAGCTGGACACAATTATTCTCTTGGTTCCTTTCCAACTAGGGATATTCTATGATTCTGCTTGTGTTTGGTGCAGTATAAGAAGCTCATCTCTGCTCTACAGGACATTTCATTTTCTTCTGACATTGGAACAGGATGCCCAGAGAAACTGCGGGTGCCTCACCCCTAGAGGTGCTCAAGGCCATGGATCGGGCCCTGGGCAGCCTGATCAAGGTGGGTGGCAACAGAATCACAGAATCAAGAATGGCCAGGGTTGGAAGGGACCTCAAGGATCATGAAGCTCCAACCCCACCTGCCACATGCAGGGCCACCAACCTCCCCATTTAATACCAGACCAGGCTGCCCAGGGCCCCATCCAACCTGGCCTTGAACACCTCCAGCGATGCAGCATCCACAACCTCCCTGGGCAACCCTGCTCATTGGAGGGGATTGGAACTGAATGATCTCTAAGATCCCTTCCAAACCAAACCATTCTATGATTCTATGACTGTATGATTCTATGACTGTATGATTCTATGACACTACGTGTCTGTGCTTCTGTGATTTTCTTCAGTCAGACCTGATAAAAAATGACTGGAGAAGCTGAGGTATGAGTGCACGTGCTAAGCCGACTCTGCCATTTTCCACCAACCCACAAGATGGTTCATTTTTATCTTTTTTTTTTTTTTTTTTTTTTTTTTTTCAAATTTCACTTAATTGGTCTTGTCTTCTCTTCATCCCCCTCAACAGCATCCTGTTTCCTGCCTTAATCATTTGAAGGTCTGCACTGACTCCTAATTAGAGGAGACACACTTTGAGAGAAGGACCAGTTGGATATAAATATGACTTTTGGGAGCCAGCTGCCATACACTGAATTACATCAGAGATAACAAGCTGTTACTGTGTGCCATCCACAGAGATGTGTGTGGTATCTCCTTTCTCAAGAGATCCTACAGAGATGCTGATTCATGTGCTGCCTTCCTTCTTTGGCTGAGCAGACTGCCAGCCTTTGGGACTGTCGTTTTACAGTGTGAAAGACAGACATGAGATGTGCTGGCAAGAGGTTTCCAGGCGGTAGGGTGAACGAGCCAAAGAATTCAAAGCCACAGTCTCTCTCATTCCTACCCAACGGATTAAAACTGCAGCCAGAAGAGAGATGCAGATGAAACGAGAGAGCAAGAGAATGTGGTTTCTGTGCTGAGGGGAATGGTCCACAGAAACACATTAATTTTGTTAGGGCTTGGGCCAGCAGAAGGGGCCCAGAGTGACAGAGAGGGAAGGGGATGAAGGAAAAAGGAGGGATTATCAGACTGCTGCCTAACGCACATTGCCTGGTGCTGCTGGTTTCTTGCTTCAAGGCCACCCATGCAGGGTAAGTGACACTTGTGAATGACTTAGTGAAGCTCATGGGGCCAGGCAGCAAACAGGAGTCTCTCTCTTCATCAAAGAAGGATTCATTTAAACACAGAGCTGTGAAGGTGGAATGGGAGCAAGGGGGATGCTAACAGAAACACAACAGCAAGGAGAAGAAGTGAGGTCTCACAAACTGGGCTGGTTGGCTCTGCCACGCTATTGGCACCTGGCGCTGAGACTGATGGGGTTTTGTTCTCTCCAGACCTGCAGGTAGCTTGGACGAATGAGTCAGGCTCACTGTTTTAATTCTTTGGACATAAAACTCAGCGTGAGGTACGAGGGAGAGCGACGGTCGCACTTGACAGAGGCCACCTAGAAAAGCCAATGTTGTTCTTAGTGGGGTGAGTTACCTCATCCTGAGCCAATAGGTGGGAAAAATACAAGCATCTCACCCTTCCCTAGCACTCTGCATCTCCAACGGGTTGCTACAGCTTCTTAAGCGCTACAGAAAAGTGTTTGAAAGCTCTCCAAGCTGAAGGAGCCTCATGAGGCCTTCTGAAAATAATAAAACTACTTCTTCCTAATCCCTGTTTTTCTTTCCCTCTTTCCCCCTTTTAGTAATACTGAAAAACGATAGGCAAAATTCCAGATTCAAGACACATCGAGTTGTTTGTGTGCTAATTATGAAACTCCCAAAAGCGATGGAAAGTTCAATGCGACTACTGATGCAGGGGTTGATTTCATCAGAAGGGATTTTCCTTGTCTCATTCCATGGAGTCATTTCCTCTTCTTGCAAGCCAGAACTTCAAGGGTTGATATTCTGTTTATTTTAGTCTTCACATACAAAAAAAAAAATAAAATGACCTGGATACAGGCATTATCACCAAATTTAAACCTGGCTTGATTTGACGGTGAATAGTTGGAGCATTTTCAAATGGAGCAAAACTGCAATTGCATTTGGATCGAAGGGTTCATTTTCTTACTTATCTGTACAATTACTGCCTTTCAGTGCTGTGTCTCAGATGTAGAGCTTTCTCACTGTTCAGCAGTGAACTAACTCAAAATAGGAGTTGACTCTTAAAGCTTGAAGGAGATTGTAATCAAAATAAAGAATACTTGCCCTCCATTTTGTACATGTGAAGGCACAAACATCATAGAATCGTTCGAGCTGGAAGGGACTTTTAAAGATCATCTAGCCCAATTCCCAAAGCATAGATAGATTTGTCTTGAAGTCAGTTGCACATCTGCAATTCCTGTACAGGCCCCAACCAACATTGCTGATGGTGAAGGTTCTTTCCTCTTAAAAAATACATAAGACTTGAGAAATACAGTTCAAAGCCTACAGTCTTTTGCAGTTCTTCCAAGAAAGAATCTCAGAGGGAATAGTACAAACATAAAAGAAAAACATCAAGTTTTAAAATTACCATTATTTTTATTCTTATTGTTTGTTTGTTTGTTTGTTTGTTTGTTTAACTTTTCACAGGCTCTGGGATTCTGATCTGACAAGCTGCACATAGATCTTGTTAATTCCTATTCGACAAGCAAGTCTTCTGACTCAAAGTTATATCCTAGAATTTTTCCGTATGAGGCTTTCACACTATTGAGGACCAGAAATGCAGATCCATTTGCTGATGTGATTTGACTAATCCCACTATAATGAAGAAGTGGAACAGCTGAGATGAAAGCCTGAGCCCCCACTGTGCAAAGGTATGAACTAATAAGCAAATCTAAGCTAATATGTGGATCTGGGCATTCCCGGAGGGGATTTGATACAAACTAACTTTGGTGGTTTTGACCAAAATGGATGCCAAAAACATTACTGAAGGCTCCGAAAATGAAAGCAAAAAGTCAACAAGGCTACCACCTGTCTTTTCATTCATGACATCATTAGCTCCTCAGTGCAAAAATAAAAAGAATAAAATGTGCCAAGCTTCAATACAAATCAGAATTTTCGTCGCTATTTTTACTTATTAGTGCAAACGTCTATTAGAGCAAACGTCTATGGAGTGCATTTATATCATTGCTGAAATGCCTACATCTCTGTACTTGCTGGAGGATCATGCAAAGGAAGAATGTAGCAAGATGAATACAAGGTGCAGTCAGTCTGGGATAAACCCTGCTAAGAGTGAGTTATTAGTACGTGGAACTGAGTTTCCAGATAAATCAAACCACTAACATGAGATATTTAGATGTTGCCACAAACCACACAGTAGAGAACATGCTGTACATCCCTAGCTAGCAGACATATATCCTTCTGAGTGGCATTTTCCAGTATCTGAAATGTTAGAATGGTGTGTTACCATTTAAGTGGCTAAAAGGCTACAAACTTAAGAACAGTGGTTCTGTGCTCACAGACTAAAAGACATTCTTCATCATATATCAGTTAAACACAATTTTTAAGCGTGAGTTTTCCTTTCTATAAGATGACTAAATCTACCTCTATTAAACAAAGCATGCAGCCACATGAAGAACTTTATAAAGATTGTGCTTTGGTGCTTTGGTGGATCAGAGATTGAAGAGGTAGGGTTACCCTTAAATTAGTAAGGATGAGAGAATGGGAAATGAAAGCAGAGAGAGTTTAAAGCACTAGTGTCTGAGATGTGAGTGATGATGCAAGTATTATTTACAGCAGAGCCAAATGACAATTGATTAGAAGTAAAATAGATGGCTTGAAAGAGTTTTCAGTAGATTGCCACCAATTAGATGGAAATTCTTAGCATGCCATTTTATGATTTCATGTTTTTCTTCACACAGATGAAAAGATACAGAGGAAATTCTGTAGGTTAATACTCTGATTTTCCTCTCAGAATGAATTATTATAGCAGATTGCTGTTACTGTGATAGCATCCGGAGTAAAGGTGATCTAGACTGAATCATGGAATGCTGTCAAATTGATGAGTCTGAAAGATTATCTTGGTTGTAATAGTTTGAGAGAGTATAGCTTCAGTCACTGAAACTATAAAAAAGACACCAGCAGACAACATGGGGAGAATATAGAGTTCATGCAAACTGGCAAAGCCAGGTGCAGACATAACCATTTTAGGTGATGTTCAGAGAGAAACTGATTCAAAGAAAGCCTTTTCTTTGAAGTGGAAAAGATTGTGTGTTGCGGCTGAACTGCTACCATAAGGAAATAAAATGCCATATTTAGACAAAGGAGGATAGATGTGCCTGTCTAACTGCAGTGAACTAAGATTTAGGTATCATATCTACCCTCCTTCTACTGCATGAATGAATCAAGTCCACATCACCTTCTCTGTGTGAACTGCTTGGTGTAGATAATTAAAAATATCCCTGTGATGGGGCATGATGACGAAGTGGTGATGATGGGGGAAAATGTAAGGAAGACAGTGTGACAATAGCAAAGCTGAGAGGGATGAGAGGGAATCTAGTAAGCAAGATACTTAAAAACAATGTGAGAACTGAGGGAAGATGGTTCTACAAAGTGGAGGGAGGACAACGTTCCAGTGTCATGATGGGAAAGCAGCACTGCATAAAATAATTTAGATACTTGATAAAGTTGCTCTCCCAGGACTCAGAATCATAGAATCATAGAATGGCCTGGGTTGAAAAGGACCTCAGTGATCATCCAGTTCCAACCCCCTGCTGTGTGCAGAGTCTCCAACACCAGACCAGGCTGCCCAGAGCCACATCCAGCCTGGCCTTGAATGCCTCCAGGGATGGCGCATCCACAGCCTCCTTGACAGCTCTGAGCTCATCCCACCTAAAATAAGCCTTTGTCACATTGATTCCATCACTGTCAGGCAATTGGAATCATGCACTAAGAAGGAACACAGTATCATCAAATGCAGCCAGCTGAGTGCTGTCACAGGAACTCAATCTGCAGAGGAATAACTGCAACCTCATTCCAGGTCATGACAAAAAAAACTGCTTTCTGAATCCATATCTTCTGCTGACATTATTATTCAAACTGGCATCAGGCCGTGTCTATGAAGAGTGCACAGAAAGCAAACTGCTTTTAGTTGAATTTACAATTTATTCACAGCTCATGCACAGAAGGGTTTGAGAAAAGTATGCAGGTGTAGCTGCAAAGAGCAAGCTTGTCTGGTGGTTGCTGGTTGTTATTCACGGAGGGGTTTGTGTGAAAGGAATCCTAAAGTTTGATCCTAGGTTCTCAGCTGGGATTCAGGTTTCAGATTAAGGCAGAGACATGTGGATGTCTAAAAACAAGCACAGAGTTTAGAGAATTCTATGTATGAAGTTTATTCATATGCACATGATATGATATGCACATCTTCTCCCTTGCAGTTGGTATACAGCTTCTATAAAGAAATCCAGCCATCACTTGTAGAAGCACAGGTTTCCTACAGATCTTGGGACATAGCAAGCAACTTGATTCAGACATCCCAACTACCCAAAGCATCTGAAACGGTCATAGAAGTTTCTACCATAGGAAAATGAATTAGGCTCATTTACTTGGGCAGGTAAACATCTCCTTGTATTCTAAAGATTTGTCTAAGTAAGGGAATCTCATGTTCTTTCAGGTGACAAATACAATTACAGTGACAGTAGAGGACTTGTACTGTCCTTGTGCTCATGTGCTAAGCATTAAGTAAATCTCCAGACAGTGTTGACAGTATGGTTTTGCTCTGTATTGACAGTATGGTCTAGCTCTACAGTGGTTATGATAGACATTTTAACAGCTGGTTCTTGCAGTGTAAGAACTTTAAAAGCCACATAAGAAAAGCAAACAGACACCCTAAGCATTTTTTTCTTATTAACAGTACATAAAGAGGATGATTATAGGGGGTAGTCCATCTCACTAAGGCGTGGTTACATAGAAATTACAGAGAGATTGAGCTCTCATTCTGTGTTTTCCAATGAAATGTTAAAGGTAGAGGGAATTAACAGAGACCTTGAACTCTCAGAGCCCTCTGGCTAAAAAAAATGAGAATAGATTTTATCATGATACATCTGAAATTACCTTTCCCAGGGCAACTTTGCTTTTGTTTCTGACCTCAGGATAGAGCAAGCCAAAAAGTGACTCATGTCTACCACCTGTAACCATTAGCAAGATTCAGCGAGGGGTTTACACCAGATAGAAACATGGACACCCACATTGAATCCATGCTGGAATGGAAAAATTGCCTGCAAACACCATGACGACTGCAGTTCTCAGCTCCACATGGCAGAATCTATCCTGAAGGTAGTCCTGTATAGATTGCCCAAACAAGCAGTTTTTTGCATCATCATCAGTTTGGCATAGTTTCACCCCTATCATCTTGGAGAAGGAAGATGTTTTTTCAGTCTTCATATCTAGCAATGTTCCTGGATTCCTACAAATGCATGATGCAGATTCTGATGCAGCATCAGCCAATGGTCCTTCGTCTTTTGTCTTGGTATTGTTACAATACAGTTCTTGTTGCTTTGTGCAAAGCTCCAAGTTAGGGGGGAGAGAGATGCAGGTGAGAGAGAGTTAGAAAATGGAGGATAAAAACCTAAAGGAACTCTGTATGTGGACAAAGCACCTTAATTCTCTTTGTAAGTGAGCAACTACTGGACAAAGTTACCTTAGTGAGTTATGGGCTCCTCTCCTCTCCTCTCCTCTCCTCTCCTCTCCTCTCCTCTCCTCTCCTCTCCTCTCCTCTCCTCTCCTCTCCTCTCCTCTCCTCTCCTCTCCTCTCAGATCCCCAAGTCCAATCCCACCTCACCCCCACCATCCCCCCTGACCAGTGCCACACCTCCATGGTTCTGGAACACCTTCAGGGATGGTGACCCCACCACCTCCCTGGGCAACCTGTGCCGCTGCATCGCTGCTCTTTCTGAGAAGAAATTTCTTCCTAGTATCCAACCTATAATGCTTGACTTTTCTTCTGGAATAACATTTTTTATTTTTGTTCAGCATCATGGACACTCCTTTTATGGTCATCTACTTTGTGAAATTTGAGACTTTGCTTTTTTTCCAGAGTTATCCAGCTTAGACCACAAATTCTTTCTACCACCAAGATGCAAAGCTTATAAAAAAGATCCAAGTGTTTTAAGACTTGCAATAAAATTTCCACGTTTGGTAATACAGACAATGTAATAATTTCCTCATGGCTCATTTTTAACCTTTGCTTTTAGTCACAATAATAGTTACTGCTTTTTTTATTTTTTTTTTTTTTTCACGTCTGGTTTTATGTTATAGGGATAATCTGAATATTCCAGTCCTTGTGGATTTAATTGATTAATCTGGCTGATTTTTTTCACCTTGGGGATTGACTCATGTTGTGTTTCCCTGACTCTTGTAATGACTGTTCCTTGACATTTAGATCTCTTGTGTCATAGCTGCCTGCATTTGTATTTAGCAGGCCATCTTTCTTTTCTTCATCCTTCACTCCCCTCACAATTGCCGTGCCCAGGGATGGCATTAAATTTCCAACCTAGAGTGAGCGTGGAACAAAACACATACAATCCCCATGCAGTTGTCACTTTATATGGTAAAATTATGGAAAACTAGTCATCTCTCATGTGTTTAATTCCTCAACACAGCACACTGTCTCACTAATCTTGGTCTTTATAGCCAAGAGGAACAAAGAAGAGAATGAATTTTCTCAAGTTTCTAAAAGAAGTCATTGACACCTGGAAGAGACCAGCAGTTCCTGAGTCCCATCACAAAAAATGCACAAATAAATATATGTGTATATATATATATATGACAATTATAGTGAGTTGAGAAGAGCACTGCGCAGTTCTTTCCTTAAGAAACTCAAATCTGTATCAGCTGGGATTTAGCTTATCAACTCGTAGACATCTGTAGCATTGGTACAAGAGATGGGCATGCATCATCCTAGACTTCTTTTTTCAATGGTGGAGAGATATAAGAATTTTTAAGGGTGTGATGTATATGATTCATTGCAGAAGTTTATGTTATAATCAGGTAAATTGTGCCTTTGACTCCACTGATTCTGCTGATTGAAAATGAACCCTGGGTCACTTCCTTCAGATGCACATATTGACATTGTAGTATTACACTCAGCAGAGGACTGAAGGATTAGATCTCTTCAGTATGTCAATTTTTCAAGTAATTGCAACTTTTTTTTTCCCCCATGTCATAAGCTTCTAAAACAGAATTCTCTTTTCAATGCATCAGTATACATATCTGTTTGTTTTTTTAAGAGCTCTTCACCTAGATGTAGCTCATTACAACATTAGGATGTTTGTCTTTAACACCTAATTCTGTATCCAAACATCTAATTTCAACAGAAAAGCATAATCTTTTAATCACTTTTGGAAATCACTATTATTTTCTCTCCAATTTTTCTCTTAACCTCCTACCCTACACTGATTTAACTTGTTCCCAAGTGAAGTCTCAGCGTTCCTGGACAAATTTCTGTAACTAAATTTCTTAAAGAATGAATTTGATTATATAAGGCACAGCAGATTACTGTTCTGCTTTCCACTAAAGGATTAAGCTGCTGATGTAAGACAAGATTAAATCATTTAAGAGATACATATACAAAGAATGAATATGTAAGAGTCAAGTAAAAAGTTTCATGCTGAGAAAAAGCTGAAAGACATATGCCTGAAATCTTGACTTTTCTCTGGCTGAATTCATTTTTGGTTTTCCTTATCACTGGCCTTTCTAAATTGCCTTCCGGGAGAAACTACTTTTAGTAGTTAGAGGCAAATTACAGGCTGCTATCTACAGAATAGGACAAACTTTTAGATAAAGTTAGAAAAGATGGTCTTTCACCTTCTGTAAATGGACATCCACATGTAAGATTTCAACACGAATGCTTGGACTGACAAGTAATGCTACAGTTGGCTTTTTACTATGTGAACATCTAGAGTAGAACTATTATTATTGTGAGTGATTATTTTCTTTTATTTGTTGCTAATTATCCTATAACCTCTTTTCACCCCTGAATTATTCTCCATCTCTGAATTATTTCCCATCTTTTCTGGATCCAGCAGATGGTTTTGGAATGAAGGAAACTAATCTTTGACTTGGGTTGAGTTGGGTTTTTTTTTGGCCTATTTGTTTCCCTGGAGAATTTTAAACCAAATCTGCACCCTGCTGAATATTAAGACACCAGGTCACCTGTAGTGTGTCTTCTCTACACGTTATATAGCACCCATTTCACCTTGCAAATCATTTTGCAAATCCAGCACGTGAATAAAGAACTGATCACGCACAGCAAAAACACAAGAGAGGCAAAGAAATAACTGAAATTTATCAAATCCCCAAGAAAAAAATAGGAGAACAGTCACCTGTATTTCCTGGGATTTGGCTTCTATTCTTTGTAATTACGTAAGAGCCGGAACCCAAACTGGAGATGCTTAAAAATGTCTTTTTTTTTTTTTTTTTTTTTTTTTTTAAAGGAAAAAACAGTTTTAAAAAGAATTTTAAGATAATTCCTTTATGGTAACACCGGAAACTTTTTTTAATTTCAGGTTTGAAATTACTGGTCAGTAGAATATGTGGGACGAAGGAGCTTTTTATGTAGTTGGCTCTAATTCAAACTTTTGGAAGGTATTGACTCAGAACCTATTTTATTAGTGGCATTTTCTTTAGCAGATCCCTAGGGATTAAGCAAACGTCTCTTCACCATTTCCTTAGCATTAACTGGGGAGAGAAGTCTCTATGAAGAAATTATGAAGCCTGAAACACAGCACAGTGCTATCTGTGTACATGGGTGATGGGCTTGGAAGGTAAGAATTGGATTTGGTTCATAGCTGTATTACAGTTAGGGCTGAAATTTAAAATAAAGCCATTCACCTGGTCCTATAAATAGCAGGTATTACAGGTGAGGGTGTCTGAAATGGAGACAGATATGTCACCAAAGGTAGATAGGCTATGAATTGAGTTGCTTTGAGCACATATTGACAGTAGTTACCTTGGATGATCAGCTTGTATTTTGCATCTGACTTCCAGATGACCAGAGTGGTTCAGATGACTTCATTTGAAATCTACAGGATTACTAACCACCTTTCACTGAATGAGATTTAAATGGAGCCAAGTGATTGATTACACACTCTCGTGTGTTTATCCCTTTTCTTCTAATTCATAAAAGGTGTAATCATTACCTGATTACAATTCACCTTCAAAGTAACTTGTAAATTTCTGGACAGAATAGATTTTATGCAATTTCCAGTGCCTTTCAGATATGATTTTGTCAACAACTTTGCCACAGAATTCTTCTGTCTCAAATGAAGAAGATACGTGTGCAAAGAGGAAAGAAAGGAAAGAAGAGAAAAGAAAATAAAGGCATAAAAATAAAATATAAAGTACATTCCTTAAAGAATTCCAGAATGAATATCTAAGGCCTTTTGACTTAAAAAAAAATAATAATAATAATTAATTCAAACCCATTTTCACATCTCTAGATATAAGTGAAATGATTGAATAAAAGTCTCCTTTGCACAAAAACAATGGAGCTGTTGGGTGTAGGGATACCATGTACTCAAATCTTCTGGATTTTCTGTAGGAACTGAAGGATTTTTTCTGTTCAATATTACATGCCAGCTTAGACTGGTGTAAGCTACTGGCTACATGTCAGTGTAGCCTGTGCCTGGTGTAGCCTGGTGCCTGGGGTAGCTTCTGAATTCAGTTTCAGATCTTGATTTTTTTTGTAATTTTGATAAATTTCCAAGAAATTCATCTGTTTCACGTAGGAATTTTGATTTGTTAATTAGGAATAACGTTATACAAATTCAGCTGGAGTGTCCACATCCTTAGTCAAGCCAGTGTCTCTTTAAAATTAATGTGATAAGTAAGTAGTAAGTTCTTTGAAATCTTCTAAAGTAATGTATTTGCTAAGGATACAAAAGATCTTATTACATGTAGGAGAGAATATTGATGAGAGAGCTGCCAGGACAGAAAGAAAACAAGGGAGATGCATTCCTCCCTCCTGTCTAAGGGAAAGTGGGGAGCATAGCCAACCAGGTTGTTCCTTGGCTTTAAAAGCAGTGAGCAAAAGATGTAGCTTTAATGTCTGCTCCCTTGCTACCTGTATGTCTCTTTGAGTGAATGAAGGTGGTGGGAGCAGAAGCAGGACAGAGGGCAAAGAGAAGAGAACTCCATATTGTAACAGATCTGGGTTACTGCCAGGCTCTGTTGGATCCAGCTGTTTGAAAGCTCTATTTGCTTCGAAGAGGAATGTGTGAAACACTAACACAGAGAAAATGCTGAATGAGCTTCATTCTACTTATCATCAACATTGCACCTTTTTCATAATAACCATATTTCTTGGGACACACGAGGAGAGACCTTTGCTGTGCACGTATGGCTAACAAGCACAAACTGATATTCTGCTAATAAAGATAAGCTCTTAAGGCAAGATGTGACTCTTTCTCTCTTTTGATAAATGTCAGTAGCTTTAAGCCTACGTGCCTGCTAGCATTCTTCTTGGGTAGGCATCTTGGCTAGGCATCCAGCTGGCTGCACTCTTGCAGTTTGACACTTAACTGTTGGAGGATATCCTTCATGGTGGGTACAGTAGATATGGCATGTGAGAAGCATGGCTGGTAACTCATGTAGTTGTTTCTTCAGGAGGCCTGCAGTTCTAAATGAACTACTAGTGTGAAGCAGCTAGGTAACACCTTTAAACTCTCTTCTCTCAGTCTTAAGGGCTGGGGACTTTCAGGAAATGGACTTAGTCTCATGAGCAAAGGTGGCAGGCCTAAGCCTTCTCTTCTTGTGCTAGAAATTGTCCTGAAAAAGATCTAACATCACATTTGAAATATCACATTGTCTACTTTCTTGAGGTCTGCCTCATCTATCTTGAGATATGAAGGTCTCCACTTCTGCAGCCTATCAGCCAGGTACTATGCTGCTGTGCCTAAGTTTCTGAGCATCACTTGCCTTCAGGGAGATTTTCCTTCCCAAGAGAAGGCTGAGTTTCTGGCCCAACTGCAGAAAAAGGGAGGTCAAACACAAGAGCTGAAATGGTAAATTGAAAGTCTTTATGAAGTTTGAGATCTCAGAGAGCAGCACTCCGAACTACCCACAGCACAGGAGGGTACAAATCTCACTGAGTCTGGTTCTGCTGAATGCTCTGAAATGTTTAGGAAAATTCTCATCACTGAAACAGATTTATTGTATCTATTTCCAATGACAAAACGTTAATTTTCCCTAGTTATGAATGCACCCCCTTTTATTCTGACAGTTTTTTTGCTTGTCCCACCCTTATCTGTTTCATGGAATATGATTTGCATCTTTCTTGATGGTGCACCAGAAATACTGTGGAGCTTTGATTCTTCCCAAGACAAGGCTTTATTAAGATATTAGTGCTCAGATATAATATCTTGGATTTAAAAAATCTGGCCAGTGATTTCACATAAAAAAGAGTTTACAAGTTCAATGTTCATAATCTATTCCTAGAAAATAAACACCAGCTGAAGTCAAATGGTAACATTCAGAAGCTAAAAGAGATGATCTACCTCATTTACATATCAATGTTAATTTTCTGGAGTGATAACACAGGTGGCCGAAGATCCTGTAAAACAACCTTCCAAAAGATACACACAGCAAATATATGAAATTCCAGTGCCTGTCAAAGAGAAAGCTGTTCTTTACTTCACCTTTTTTAAAATGACCACACTGTTTGATTGGGAGTGTGCTCACCACAGTGTCTGGCACTGTGAATGGGAAGTTACAGAACACACTTCTGTGACAACCAAAAGGAAATTATTTACCTGCTTACAGAAAGGGAAAGTTTCTGTAGTCTGTTATGTGATATATACCCTTCGGGTGGTCTTTGCCCAAATTATGACCACGCTATGTGACAAGTATTGCTAGGGAATAGGCCTGGACAATGTCATGAGAGTAACTCATACACAATTAGTTTGTGAAGTAGATTATTCTTACAACTTCTGAACATAATTCAATAGGTAGCATGGATTAGAGATCATCCTCATCATATAACCTGGGTGCAATGACTGTCTTTGGGCAGTAAGAGAGATTGGCTGTTTGGACAGGAGCAGCTGTTTGTCATTCAGCTTCAAGGCTAGAAGGTCCTTGTTTCATTTTGGCTTGCAGTGGGAGCTGTTTAGGGTCCCATTACTAGTCAGACAAGAGCAGCTCAATGTAAAAGTGTTTGAGGTGGTGGTGCTATAGTGACAGGTTTTTCTTGGAACTGCAGAGAACTGTGAAAACCAGTAGTCTTTACCACATCAATGGGATTTGGAATCTATTGGATGTTGCCTACAGAAGTGTCTTTTGTCAGGCACACTGTCAGCAGGTTTTTATGGAAATGATAGCTTTATTTTGTCAGTGTCACTCCCCTAAGTATTATTGCTTTATGATGTTTTGTTGGAAGGGGATTAAATGGAAAGTGCTAGGTAGGGAAAAGATTGAATCAAGTGTTAACAGGCTGAAGTTTGTGATCTTCTGAACTTTCTTATCTCAGGTGTCTTTTGAGTCATTCTAATCTTTTCTTCCCTTAATTAAGGGAACACCCTTAATAATCAAAACATGGTAAGAGTAAAAGGGCACAGAAATTAAGCTTTTGTAAAATTAAACTTTGCTTTCAGATTGCTGTCAGTATCTGCAAACCTTGGTCTTTACCATAGAAAAGCTCCAACTGTACACACTTTGATCTGTGTCACCAACACTGTAGTACCCCTCAAGATCTACAGAACTGGGTTCTTAGTTTCATTCAGCAGTGAATATATAACTGGATGGTTGAACAAATAGGTAGCAAAACTATCTGTAGATATCCATGTAGAAATAGATAGTCATAGGATTATCATAGAATCATAGAATGTTTTAAGTTGGAAGGTCAAGTTTTAAGTTTAAAGGCGATCTAGCCCATCTGCAATGGGCATTGATCCCTACAGCTTGACCAGATGCTCAGAGTCCTGTCCAGCCTGACCTTGGGTATCTCCAGGGATGGGGCACCACCACATCTCTGGGCAGCCTGTGCCAGTGCTTCACTACTCCTTTATATCCAGTCTGAATCTCCCCTTTTAGTTTCAAATCACTTCCTGTTTTCCTGTCAGAACAGACCCTGCTAAAGAGTCTGACCCCTTCCTTATTAGGAAATACTTTAGAGCAGTATGGTTAGGTAGTGGTTGGACTTGATGATCTTTAAGGTCTTTTCCAACCCGTGTGATTCTATGATTCTTACAGGCCTACTATAGATATTGAAGGGCCACACAGGTCTTCCTGAAGCCTTCCCTTCTCCAGGCTGCACAGCCCCAGCTCCCTCAGCCTCGTAGAAGGGGTATTCCATCCCTTCTATCATTTTTGTGGCCCTCCTCTGGACCTGTCCACATCTCTTCTGTACTGAGAACTTCACATCTGGATGCAGTGCTCCAGGTGAGGTCTCACAGTGCAGAGAAGAGAGGCAGATCCCCTCCCTCGCCTTGCTGGCCATTCTGTTTTGGATGCAGCCCAGAATATGGTTTACCTTCTGGGCTGTGAGGGCACACTGCTGGCTCATTTCCAACTGCCATCCCTTAGTACCCCCAAATCCTTTTCATCAGGGCTGTGCTCTATCCTTACATCCCCCAACTGGTGCTCACTGTAGAGGTTGCCAAGACCGAGGGCCAGACCTTGCACAAAGCAAGGAGAAATATTTTGGCCAAACCAAGATGATGTGAACGTGTCGCTTGAAAACCAGCTTATTCACAGCTAAGATGTATTGCCAACTGTTGTACCTCTGTGAACCTATATGGTCATCACTTGTAAAAATGATGAGCATATTGCCTATACCCAAAGTTAATTGAAATGAAAATAGTCCTTCGTTAACAATCAAGTATACAAACAAAACCTCATTTCTTTGAAAAAGCATATACTAATTAAGCAAAAAACAAACAAACAAACAAACAAACCCTGCATGAAATATCCAACTTTAGACACAGGATTCCTAGAAGGTTAATTCATACTTGATTTATTCATGTCAGGAATCTTGACTCCTTTAACAGGACTGAAAATGAAAAGCTCATGTGTTCATTCAAATTATTCCACAGCCTCTGGAAAAACCTTCGTTTTCCCACTCAGCTGCAGCTGATGTGAAATTCTTATACTTTTTGCTACCTTTAGTGAGAAGAAAAGATTTTCCTTCTCCTTCTATACTACATCTGGCCACAATTAGTTTGGGATCTCACATTTTTTGAGTAGACGTCAGCAATAATTTGTATTCCTCCCTTCTCCCCCTTTTTATATGCAATACGTGGGACATGCTTCCACAGGGAGCTAAACCAGAATGTAAGATGGTCATTCCTGTCTGCGTCATTCCTTTCCAAAATGTATTGCTCTCAGGACAACCTGATGGCTCATGTACCAAAGTCCATTTTTTCCTCCTATGTCATTTCCAGCATTTGTCACCACCTCATACTTTAAGCTTTAAGCACTGTCCAGGGAGTTGCATAACTTCTGTGCAAAATTCAGATACAAATCAATGCATAACTTAGACATTAAGAAGCCAAATTATCCTTTGCTAGAACGCAGGCAGCTAAATCATTCATTCTTTCTTTCTTTATGTTAATTTTTTCACTACTTGTGTAAAGTCGGCAAAGACAATGCTAATTTTTCATTTTTATGGCCTTTTAAACATAAACTCCTTTAAGCATATAACCTGCTGCATGATTGAATACACAGAAAAAA
>NW_024962334.1:48250895-48255842 GCF_019238085.1 Lagopus leucura | reverse complement strand
CCCCCCCCCGCAACGGGCTTAATATGAAAAACAGCGCTGAATTTCAGGCTTGCAAGGGAGAAAAAATCTACAATTTGAAGGCTTTTTATTTTAGTCCCAGTCCCAGTTGTTTATTTGTATAGCAAGCAGGGGGCTCATACCCTTGCAGCATGCACAGAATCTTAGAACTGTAGAATCACTAAGGTTGAAAAAGACCATTAAGATCATCCAGTCCAACCGTTGACCCATCAGCACCATGCTCACTAACCCACATGTGAAATGAAAGCAGCAAAGGAAGCTGTTGGCTGAGTGGTAGAACTGTCCAAAAGCAATGCACTCAGCATGTTGGGTGTGGTGGTGCTGCAATGAATCACCACAGTAGAATGAGCACAGACTGAAGAGTCCGTGCTGCTCTGGTTTGGAAGTGAAAGGGTAGTAAAATGGGGATGAAGAAAATTGCTCTGTCTCTTTAGGACAGGTTCATTTCACCTGGTTTGTTTTGTTTGTTTGCTTGGTTTTGTTTTTTTTTTTTTTTCCTGCTTAAAATAGTTCATTATCCTAAACTAAGTATCTATCTATTGGTACCAAATTCCCATTTGAGTCCATGGCAGACTCATCTGGACTCCATCTGCCATTGCAAATGGATTTATATCTCCCAAGAGTCTTGAGCTGTGCCTGCCAGCCATGTGTGTATCCTCAGACACTCTCAGGCATATTATTTGAAATGAGATACATATTACTAGACAGCTGGATCCTGTCCTAATTAAGGCTGCTGTTAATCTGTAAGGACAGAATCTGGTACCTTCAGAGGCTAATATGTTCAATTCAAAGTGTTTTAGGCAAGAATGATGGATTGCTCTTCTCTGCTACACAAAAAAACTGGAAACTTAAGATTGGATCTCAGGTACACAGTGCTATTTGAGATATCTCTTGTGCCTATAACATCTGCATGGGGCTAGCAGGTAAGACACGGGACAAATGAGAGCTGTTCTCAAGGAGCAGCTAGAAGCTGGGTGAGATGTGCTACAGTGTAGAATCAGAGAATCATAGAATCACAGAATCATGGAGTCATAGGATCGTTAAGGTTAGAAAAGACCACTAAGATCCCCAAGTCCAATCCACACCCACCATGCCCAATATCCAGATTGCTCAATGCCATGAACACTTCAAAGGATGGTGACTCTCTGTTGGCTCATCATCGCTCTGTGCTGCTTCAAATGCTTAAGAGCATCCCACGAGAGTGACAAACTTCATCTGATGGTGGTGCACAATGACTTTTACCTTTGAGATCACTGAAATCCTTGTCTCCAAAATGAGAGATTTTTTCTCTGCATTAAACAGGAGACTGTAACATTCAGCTTAACCACCAGCTTAACCATCAGTATGTCAGATGTATTCTGACATATCAACAGTTTCAGATGTTGCATTTGGAGGAAGGAACTCTCTTTGATACATGCCACTATCTTACGTCAGGTGTTTGTAGTGTGCTCTGACACAAAGAAGATATCTGTGATAAGTGGACCATGATCTAGTGAAGCACTGGCACAGGTTGTCCAGAGAGCTGGTGGATGCCCCATCCCTGGAGGCACTCAAAGTCGCGTGCTCAGAGCTTCTGATGGAGCTGTTGATGTCCCTGTTCATCGCAGGGGATTTGGACTGGTTTTCCTTTAAAAGTTCCTTCTAACTTATATGATTCTATGATTTTATGACAATCTGAGCACATGAATACAGATTTCCACATCACTGAATTAGATTTACAATAGTACCTTTGCTAATGCTGATTGATAAATCAACCAATGTCTGGTTTGTGCTGAGACATTCATTCATAGACAAAATTTTTAGAATTTCAAACTTCTGGAAAGGATTTCATTATTGTATTGAAATGATAGGATCTTTGACGTCTCTTCCAACCCGAACCATTCCAGAATTCTATGATGCTAACATCCATTGGCTGTAATAGAAGTCTAAACAGCAAGTTATGCACAGGAGCATCTCCACACAGGTATATGGATCTGAGGTGATACTCAATTGCTTAAACACAGACATTGAAGAATATCAGAGATGGCCCTAAGTCTCCTTTAGGTCCTTCATTGTATCTTCTAGCCTGAAGACATCACTGAAGTTCTAAGCCTCTCAAATATCACTGGATGACTCTGTGAGAAACTGAATTAAGCCACAGATCTCCACTTTATACAAGGAGATCTGAAAGCCTATCTCTACCTGGACAACTAAATGAAGATGATTTAGTCTGCAATCTTGATTTTTCAATACAGGGGGTATAAACAGTGAGTGCAGCCACAAGGTACAAACATGTATTCAGTGTCACCACTGCAATGTGAGACACAGTGACCAAGCAGCTATTCCACCATGGCGATTGTTCCTCAGCTGTGCCAGAGAAAACAGAGCTAAATTTGCTTCTCTTCTTATAGTTTCTTGTGTGTCAGCATGGCAGAAAAAGCGCTTCACAGAGCTATAAATCACATCAGTTTGTACGAAGAAAGAAGGAGCAGAAGGATGGAAAATAGTCCCTTCCTTCCGCTCCCTAATCTGCTACTTCTTCCCCACCTGCCAAACAGTGGTTTCTCTCTCTATTTAGTGAGGTTCATATTTCATATAGTTTATTTTTGTTGCATTGCTTTTTAGTTCTCATTTGCTTCCACTGCGTCTTTGTAGCCCCTGGGAACTGACACACACTAACCCTGCGCTGAAAGAGATGCAGGATGGATGAAGTGCACAGCATCTTTAGCAAAATGCAAACCAGGGGGTGCAGTTCCACCGACAGTCATGCATCCTAGGCAAGCAGTGATTTCACGCAGAGGAAGTCCTCTTCTGTGACAGCCTCATTCCTTTGGTGGTTGCAACCCATCTGTGATTGACACTGGACAGAAATAGGTCAATTTTATTTTATTTTTTTCCCCAGAGAGGGAGAAAAAAAAGCAAGTAAGGACTGTACTCCACGTAACTAATGTATCAAACAGGAGATGCTACAGGATGCTACACAAGGACATTCACACATAAATGAGGTAGGCTCCCAAAACAACAAATCAATGCAGATATGAGATTCATGACAGTGTCTCCTGTCTCACATCTGTCCCATGGTACTTTGAGTGGTGTGCCAGCAGTTGAGTAGATCCTTTGTTATTCACAGTCCTGAACCAGAAGAGGTCTATGGAGCTGAGCAGAGATCAGAAGATAAGTGTGGGGGTGATGTCACTTCTTCACCTTGCTTAGAGTAGTACATTCTTGTAGATTCTTGTAGTTCTATGCCAGCATGACTCTAGAGAGAACACTGGGATAGGGCATGAAGATGAACGTTATTGTTTTTTTTTTTAAACAAAGCTGTGACAAAATAAACTGATTTTGAAATTACCCTCCCACTTTCTAAGCAGTTTTATTTTTAAAATGTCAACATAGCCTGACTTTGCATCTGAATTCTTTTATTAGGGACATGGTTGGTGGCCACAGTGGGAACGAGTTGATGGTTGGACTAGATGATCTTGGAGGTCTCTTCCAACCTTAATCACTGTCTGATTGTATGACTGTATGATTAAACTTTGATGAGTAGCTTGGCAAAAACAATATGAATTCACAGCTACTTTTATGTTACCAAATATGCCTTTTTTTCCCTCAGTAATTGCTTTTTGTCAAAGAAATATCACCCTGTGGCACTGATGATGGTCTGCAACAAAGAACAGTGTGTGCTCATTCTTATTTATGCAGTCATATTGGTTTAAATGTGCGTGAAGCATCTGTGGGAAAAATGCCTATCAGTTGTGAAAGCTTTACAGAAATCCACAGAACTGATCCTCCTAAAAAGTTGTTTCAGTTTTTCTTGGTGTTTTCTGAATTAGTAGTGGAGATTCTTAAAACTGGAAGAAAGTGAACGACTGTTCACTTTGTTATCTGTTACCATCATGTTATCTGTTTCCATCATAGCAAAGATATAAAGAGAGAAAATTAAGCTAAAGCAAGAAATAATTTTGGTTGAATTATGTCTTTCCCAGGGATAAGTGCATTTTTCCACATAAATGCTTTATAGAGTTGTTTCATTGACGTTTGGTTAACAAATTCTCATTTTCTCAATCAATCCAATATGGGGAGTGACAGACGTCAAAAAACTGATTTTAAAAACCATTATGAATTTTTCTATGAAATTTACACAGAAAACAGAGCAGAAATATTTATATTAAGTGTGAAATATTTATTAAAAAAGTGAAATCTGGAAAGCAACATTGCGGCATCAGTCTTTAATTTCTGGACTGGAAGTGATTTTTGTTTGGTGTAAGCAAGGATTCCTTATTTTAAAGCACTTTCCTCCAAATAGTAGGAACAGGTGACTGTTGCCTCATTCTTCTTACATCTTAAGAAATGACCAAAAAATAGTGTATAAATGTCTTGCTCAGCTACTGGTAATATTCAAAAAGCAATGACAGGAAAAGCAGTGCATAAACCCGTTTCAGTCTTCAAGTGCTTTTTAGCACGTGTTGTACTGACTTATGGATCTGGTGACCTGTAAAAGGATTTGTATAGCTAGAAATGGTAAATTATAGACCTCAAGATCAATGAAACTTGCTGATGAACAGCACATGTAGGCTGGTCCTTAGAAGAAACATGCATTAGCTGGCTGTGAAAGCTCTGTGGCTGCGGTTTCCTGAGCAGCTGAAATAATCTAATGATTTATTGCAACTCTAACTGAGAGGTCCTTCTCTGACCCACATCCTTCACTGAGCTGGCTCTAGCGCTCGTTGGGGACTTCTGTGGAGCAATTTGGTACACTAATCCAACAGAAGAATGTCTCCTTCATCACTTTCCGTTTTTCTTTTCCTTCCCCTTCCCCTTCCCTTTCCCTTTCCCTTTTCACGTTCCCTTTCCCTCTTCCTTTCCCTTTCCCGTTCCCTTTCCCTCTTCCTTTCCCTTTCCTTTTCCCTTTCCCTTTCCCTTTCCCTTTCCCTTTCCCTTTCCCTTTCC
>NW_024962334.1:48225080-48250885 GCF_019238085.1 Lagopus leucura | reverse complement strand
CCCTTTCCCTTTCCCTTTCCCTTTCCCTTTCCCTTTCCCTTTCCCTTCTTTCTTTGTTAATTTCCTTGAGATTTGGGAGTTGGGATGGTTCGTGAGAGAGAGGAAAATGTGTGCCTTGGATGCCATAGGTAATGCTGGCTTCATTTCCCTTCTCATTTCTACAGCTGTGAGCGTGCGAATGCTAACTCTTGGGAAGAAAACCTGAATGATCATAGCAAAGGCCTGCAAATGTGGTGGTAAGAAGTAAAACTAACTGACAGTGAGCCCTCTTTCCTTATCACCAAACCACAGCACCGTAGCAGTTTATACATTCGGAATTGTCCTGTTTTTCTCTTTCCCTCTCTTTTTCTTTTTTCCTTCTTTGAATATCCCATTGAAATTGGACTCCTGATGTTTTCACACTCTGCAAAGACAGCAGCAGGTAAAAGAAGGTTGCTCCTTGTCTCCTTACAGAATTGGGTTAATTTCCTTGCCCAACACCACATAGTAGTTTCTTGCAGAGCTGTTACTAAGACTGCCATTTTTGCAGGACACCTGGAGTTCTTCATGGTTTCATCCATGCCCCATAACTTACAACACCAGGTTCCCTCCTGAGAAGGGAAGGGTCTTGAGAGAGATGTACTGATTAGTCCAACGTACCCCACAAATTTTAGCCACTCCTGGACACAGGATTGATAGAGAAAAGCACAATTTGATTTTTAACAAGTATTTTAGAATACAAAAGTAGAAATTTTTCAGTGAATGAAGATGGGACAGATTGGGTTTTACTCTAAGTCTAGCAGGGAGGTTAAGTTGGGGCCTACAAGGACACTTGAATAGGCTCTGTGTCGGGGAGGTGTGTAGGAGCGCTACACAGAAAGATAAGTGTTCTGCTGTATGCTGTATTTCAGATGAAATCTGAGCCTCCGGTGATTACTGAAGTCTGGGAGTTGTCCTTTTCTATACAATTTGATGGCAGCTTGTGGAGAAAGCAACATAAAAATCCCATACTTAAGTTCGAAAGACATAATATTTGCATGACATGAATGTCCCAAGAGAGGAACGTACCCAAGCTACAGGAGCAAAAGATGCACTTCTTTTTATTCTCTCCCTGAACGCAGAGAGCTTTTTCTGGTGCTGTAAGCGGCTAAGACATTCCCATGTTCTCCTTGTTATTGTTCTTGGCGGATAGGTCAGATTTCCACAAGACAGTGGAAACGGCCTGTCAGAGCAAAAGGGCAGTCGGGTGCGTACGTGTGTCTGCAGCTCTCGTCTCCTGAAAGCACATCCCTGACCCACCAGGGAGGCAGAGGAGTGAAGGAGGAATCAGGAATTTGCTCTGGCCATGGAGGACTTGGGTCTGATCCATGCAAGGGGGGAAAGCGCCTGTGATTGCCTTGGAAGAGACATCAGTCTCTGTGCAGGGAACAGAGACTATGATGTCACCATTAGATCCAAGCCTCCAGAAAGGAGAAGACATTGAATCTGTTATTTCTCAAGTCAGAAGTCAAAATTTTCCTTTCTTTTGCTTCATTTATGCTTTCTTCTCCCTCCTTCCCTAACTCTATGGCCTATGAGCAATTTCTCCCTCTTCTGTTTTCAATTTATTTTGAAATAAATTGTGGGCTGAGACTAGTTTACTCATATATGTGAACAAACAAATTTTGAGAGGTGTGTCATATAATCCTCCCTTTTCTCCTTCCACAGGAGGAAAGGGCCAGATTCCTAACAGCTGAGTTCTGATGTCTGCTGTGGTCGTTTTATATCAAAGACAGAAAGCCATGTGCAGAACAGCACTGGTAGCAAGGACTGACACCCAGGCATCCTCTATCAGCTTTCGAAGCATCAGCCTGCTTTCCACTTATTCTCATTCTGGTCCTTTGAGTCTCAGGTCCCTGTCTATACATTGACCAAGCACAGATGGTTTTGTGATCCCTGTACAAAAGAAGTCCTATTTCTATCCTAGTCCTTTGTTTGATGTTTAAGATGTTATTCTAGGAAACAATATATGGAACTGACTAAGTATGAGAATGGCAAATTTACACTCTTATCAATGGAACTAGAAATAAGTAAACCTATCAACTATCTGCTCCCTGGCTTAATCTATTGAATAGTGGGTAACTCCTCTGCCACTTAAGGGTTGAATAGAATCAGATGCTATCTAGCAGTGCATGGTTACCAAAGTGGGTGATCCTGAAACTTACTTTGCTCTTACTTCCTCACTTCTACTATTTGCCAGACTATTCCTCTTCTGCTGACACAAAGAACTCATTAGATACCTTCATTTTCAGCAGAAAATTTTCAGCAGAAAATTAATGAAATGGGAAGGAGAGGGGAAAGGTAGGAAGGAAGAGGATACAGGCCTACTTTAGGGCTACACACAGCTTACCTTCCCCATATTCCCATAAGCATAATTAGGGGCCTGAAGACAACATCTCACTTCCTTGATGTGGGCAATCTTATCTGTGCATAATTATAGCAGAAGTGATAAGCAACTGTGGATCTCCACTGTGCAAAATGTAGGAGGAAAGGAGTTCTGCTCTGGATCTGCATTCAGCCTGTATTTGTGATTTAATAGGTTTTATAGGTTTATTTCCAGTTGTTCGATCTCAAAAAGTGTGCTCTTCCCTGCTGCCAGATGGTGAATCTCAAAGCCATTTCCTGTATTAAACATCCTGTTGCAAACTGGTCTGCTCAATGCAAATACATGACTTCTAGAAACCAATTAATAGCCAGTGTCCTTGGGAAATGTTTGTGAATGTCCCAGTGAGCTCTGTTTGCATATGTGGTGCTGTACCCTGATGAATAATTCCAAAGACATGTAGAACGTAGGAGAACAGAAAAGCTTAGTGGCTGGCAAACTCTTCTTCAGATCTGAAACAGAAGGAGGAAGCTTTAGGCTAAGTAAATGCTAAGAACAATTTATTTGAGTGTAACTTAATTATGTTAACCAGTTGTCGCATGGATATATGAGGAGCAGGAGGTGTGTTAGTGAGGAAGGGGCAATAAGGTCATTGGTTCCTTGGGGATAGGTGTGGAATGACACCATTAATTATCCCTTGTGAAACAGTGAAAGGTTAGCATGGGTCAACAGGGAGAAAAACTGCTGTGCTATAAAATCAGCATCTTAAATCTATGAAGTGGAATAATGAATGATGCTCGCCAGGTTCATTGCTGAATAACCTGGTAGATGTTTTCTGAGAATGAGACGGAGCTAGAGGAAATGTTTTGAGGAAAAAATTGTCCCCAATAAATAAAATGTTTCTGACCTTCCCTACTTTCTGCAATAGCAGAACACTTTCCATTTCCTCATGGGCTGTAGTTAGAGAATCTCTGGTTTGCACAAGTTGGTGTCTAAGTGTCTCACTCCTGCCTCTGTGAAAGCTGGCTTCTCCTCTTGGCACTGTCCTAGGAACGTGTTTAAGTCACTTCAGTCATCTATGCTTGACTCACCCCCAGTGGAAAAATGAGATACAAAATGATTAATCCTGGGAGCATCGGGATGATGTATGGAAATGGAGAAGCATGTGCAGTTAAGGTAGAAGTGTGGTGTGAAGGATGTCAGGATTCTGTTCTCACTTCTACACCTAGTACAGCTTACAAGCCTGGGATACGTCCTTCTGTCTTGTGCCTGGCTGTAGCCTTGCATCTGCCTTGGAAACCATGACTGCTATTGAATCACCTAAGCAACACAATAATGTTAAGATGTTTTATAAAACAATTCAATAATCTAGCATGAGGAAGGTCTTCCACTGTAAAGAGTCAAGCAATAAAACTGAATGAAGTCCTTTAGTTGCATTTCTTAAGGGGCTGCATAAGAAACCTCAGTGCAAGAGTCTGTTATTGCAGCGCTTGGCTTTTGAGAACATATTCCACTGCAAAAGCTGAGCACATAGTGGGAGAGTTTCTGTCAAGCAGGAAACAGAACCTAACAAGCAGGTCTGTATGCTCGTACTGATCCAGACTATCCTGTTTTACTTTGCACTGGCATAGGTTTCACACCTCATGTGAGCCAGCTTCTCTACCTTTAAAAGTAGAGGTTTAAAGGTTTAAACGTTTTGGTTAGTTAACTTTGGGCAGATGAAGCTTGGAGCTATTTAAGCTGATGAAGAAATCTCTTTCAGTTCTTTTTCTTCATACATATGCTATGCCTGCTTCTTTTCGTGATCTTGTCAAATGTGCACTGAATATGGGCATTCAGAATGATCCTTGCAGTACCATTTGGAAGTGGAAGGGTAGCATGTTATCTCCAGTCCTCATGGAACATCCAGTATCATGGGTGATACAGGGGACATAAGGACATCATGTATTTTGGATATCTACAGTACAGCTATGTGTGGTTGGTTTGGTGATTGTAGATGCTCTTTATAAAAATGGGTGTTTTAGAATGTTCATCTGAGCATGAAAGACATCATGCCCTAGACTCCATAGGTAACACAAGTGATGTGTTTTCCAGGATTGTCCCTTAACTGTTCCATCTAGTTGTGTTACTACAAGGAAGAACTGTTCACTTCTGGAGTGGCTTAGTTGAGCTGTCTTTCTTGGAGAGAAGTCGTGTAGACATATGCAAATTAAAGTGAAACCTGTATGGCAGATGCCAGGATACACAGCATTTAATTCCTATCACTTTCTCAGATTAAATTCACTGTGGATTTGGCAGTGCTTGGAAAAAAAGAAAAAAAAGAAGAAGAAAAAAGAAAAGAAGAAAATGCAGCATTTCATATTACATGCTTCTTAAGGTAAATGTAAAAATATGATTCCTCAGGAAACTTACAGATCTGGATCTGATGACATCAGAGTCCCTGTGGGTCATATTTTCCAAAGCTGCATGCACAAGTCTAGTGCTTCTGTACTTTTCATCTAGTAAAAAGGACATGATTCTCAAAATAAAGTTCCAGTAACATTATTTTTCTCCTACTATATTGTGGGTAATTAGGATTATTTCAACTGAAAAAAAAATGTGTTTTTCACTTTCAGATATATTCACCATAACTTGTTCATCCACTGTATTTTGTTTCCTTTATTCAGCATTTGTGAAATCACTCTTGATGCTGGAAACCAACCTCAGCCACTGCAAGTGCTTGCTGTATTATGCATTTACAATAATTTGGGGGCCATTGCTTTGATCACAGAGAAAAACTCCATTATATTCCCTTTACTCAAAGCAAGGACTGCAGGAGTCCAAATCTTCCTACAGAGAATCTCAAAGACACTGCATCATCAGTGTGTGGCACTTGGAGCTGAGTGAACTTTCCATGCTGCTTGACTAGAATTAGATTGTGCTGTATGTATCCAGAATAGGAAATGATGTAAAGATACATGGAAGGCCGATATCTTCGGTAAGTGTCCCTTTCCTTTTCAGCTGGATAATGCAACTTCATAAAGTGGAAGGGGAAACAAACAGCAAGGGCCCTTGCTAACAGTAGTTTGAGCATAAAGCTGTGGATTATATTTAAAAAGCCCAACATGTTCTAAAGAATTACAGATACATCTGCAGGAGAGCCAGGAAAAGTCTGGATGTAGATGGATCCAATTCTCGTGTAACTGCAGACAGCCTGGAAAGAGAAAAGTACACCTGCTCTGTTATTAGGTCCAGGTAGATGATCCAGCTCCAGTATCTGGGCCTTTTGCCCTGTTCCTGTTCATTTTATTAGTATGGATGTAACCAAAGCCTCCTGTTACAGAACTGGGGTCAAATGGATACAGCTGGAAGGTGAGTAGAAAAGAGCAGAAAACGGATTATGTATTATATATGTGAATATATGCATTTATGTTTTAAGCAGGCATAAGGAAAGAGGAAATTCTGTAGTATGTTAAATATTGCAATATTTTCCTCTACTGCAGTATTTTCTACTTTGTCTAATTACCTGGAACAATCTGAAATGCATTATAATATCATGATAGAAGATGATTACCCGTGGAGTTAACCCAAATCTCACCTACTTCTCTGTCATTCCTCCTCCCAGAGAGTTCTAAATAACAAGTCTGTGGCAGTTCTTGTAGGTCACAGTTAGCTCTGAGCTTTTAGTTTGGCCTAGAATTTAAAGTGAACACTATACAACAGCAAATGAGCTTCACAAGCACCAGTTTCACAAGAGCTCAAGGTGGAAGAAAAAGCTGTTCTCAGTCAGGTGCCAGAGACTATCAACAGAAATTCATGTCAGCGCCTTGACTTCAAAAGATCCATGACAGAGACAGTCTTTGTTTGGGAGTCAAACACAGTCCTCTTAACAATAATCTTGTTACAACTATCCCAGTAGAGACCATAAATATTTTTATACGCTGTACTGTCAAGTGGTGCTGTGGTTTTGGGATGTAGTGGTGCATCAGTGAGGGACACAGAAGATGAAATGAACTTATGCATGGGCTAAAAGGAATGGCTTCCTTTGGAATACATTTGTGTTCCACCTTATGTAGTTATCTACATGTGGGTAAAGTCCCTTTTTATGACAAGAGTGGCTTTTACATCATCTTTCTATTCCTAGTTAACCTTAAGGTAAAGCAATCTGCTCACAGGCATTAGGACATTATCCAGGCAAGTTGACCTTTTTCAGGAGGAACATTTTACCAAGTGGAAAGCACTGCCAGCTAATAGTATTAAATTAGTGTGTAGACAATCATTTTCCTCGATTTTCTTCTTTTTATTTTTCATCTTAAACCTGACTCTGAGCTGAAATGCCATCTTTTTGAAATCAGAGATATGACCTCTCTCCTCTTCCTTTAGCCTAGGCGAACAAATTAAGAATAATAAAACTTAGACAAATCATCTGTTTAGTCTCATCTCCTTGGTTTTGTTGCTGGTCAGTCTGGTGAAGTACTGAGCTGGGAATGTGAGTCTGTAGTGTCAGTGTTCATTAACGTAAATACGAGGAAATGGAAAAACATTCCAAGAGCTGGATTCACACTTACACTAAGGTCCCTTTTTACTGCTTTGGCAGTGGAAAGAGACCAAGAAGTGGGTGGGCATGTCATTTAGTAGTATGTTTCCATGTTTACGGCACAAGTACTTTCTCACCTTTCAACAGCTCTACTTAAATTTGCTAAGATGGACCACTGGAGCTTTTTCTGCAAAACTTCATTCATCAAATAGTTCCTGCTTTGTTGAATAGTCATATATAAATATCTACCAGTAGCAAAGGAGCAACTGAACTCATATAAGTAGGGAAATCTTGGGTCATGCACTACTTAATGGTCTCCAGACAAAGACCTGGATTATCTGGGGGTCCTTTCATACAACTTTAGCTGTTGTAGCATCTTTTTCAGAGTTGATTTCTCCTCTCATAATCAGTAGAGGTAAAGAGTGAACCCACTCACTGGAAATTATCATCTACTCCTAAAACACGTGGTAAAATAGATCAGAGAGTTTGTGCCTGAGAAGTTTATTTCTCTTCACTGGGATCATGGGGACCAAAAGTGACTGGATCACTGTCAGCCAGTTGAGGTGATTCACCTCCATCTATTGGATTTCCTTAATGTTTGGCTAATAGTACCATACTGACCAGCTCTGAATGGTCCTTGAGAGGTTCCCTATCATACTATTGTGTCCCTGCTGGGTCTGTCCAGCAGACAATCTACAGGTAGCTGGCTTGCTAAGAAGCAGTGAAAATGCATTCACCTAAACCAGAACTGAGCCTTGGAGACTTCCTTTCTCTGGGCTGGTTTTCTCATTGGATTTTTCACTGAAGAGGAGCAAAGGAGGACTGCAGACACAAGAATTGTTTGCCTCAACAGAGAGGTAATAAGCAGAGGTAAAGATGAGGGGCCTGTTCCAGGGTCCCTTGATCAGAAAGGAAAAAGGAAGCCTTGTGAGGAGAGCATCTGAGAGCCCTTGCTGCTGTGGAAGGTATGGAGGAGTATGCTTCAATAGCCAGATCTCACAGCCTGGCTGCTGTGGCAGAAATTCAGACAACACAAGTTTGCAGTGGTCTGTCAGAGGCAGTGGGGTCACATAACTTTTACTGTCCCCTGCAGTCTGCTGCCCTTATTTGTACCTCAAGCCAAAGCTGCTGGCTCTGAGTGCTGAGCTTCTTTAGGCTCAGCACAACAAACAAATTATGTGGTAGACCACAGACAAATTGGAAAAGATGAAGTTGCACTTCAACTGTGTTGTCATCAGAGGCCCTTGGGGAATGTGACACTCCTACAGATCTGATTCTTGGACAAAGACTGTGATTCCCAATCTTCTATGAGCAACAAAACACCAAAATCCTTCTATGTTTCTCCAAGGACATTAGGGACTGTTGTTATCAAGTCTGGGGATGAAAATGCCAGACAAGTCTTCCAAGGAACAGCTGGAAGGACCACCAACACTCTGCAGAAAGGAAACCAGTGCCACTTTTCCATTACAGCATCCCTGCTTCATATGCAGCATCCGGATGCTACTAGCTATGTTTTAACCATATGCATCTCTTTTCCTCACCTGTCATCGTGTCCAAGTGCTTGGCATCTCTGACGCATGCAGCTGAGCTCTGGATAGAAGTAACTGGATGGAAATCATGTGATTGGTTTACATTGGAGATGATTCTAAATAATCCAAAAAGCCCTTTTGGCCTTAAAATGCAGAAATCCTTTTCTTTTTTTTTCCTTTTCCTTCTGTCCTGCAAGAGCTTGAAGACCACACAAAACATATGCTAAGACTTGGGATTGGCTCTAAACTCCAGAGCAACTGCAACTGTAAATAGACTTAAATTCCAAAAATGGAGAATGAGCATGAGCAGTTTTCCCTTTTAGATGCTACAAACTGAGACCAAAATCTCAGAGCATAAAACAAGCAGGACTCCTCCAGGTCTTTAAGTCCTTCTCAAGCCTTCAAAAGTTAGAAAATCCATGTAAAAAGTTAGAAAATCCATGTAATGTCCATACCACAAGCCACATAATGCTTCCCTGCAGCCTGTGGCAGTCTTTTCTGCAGAGATCAAAAGACTCAAAGATTCAAAGAAAACGAGGGAGAGATAATAGACAGCACACAGGCTAGACTCCTGTGTCTACAAGGGATTTGTTATAAGGAATTATTATTCCCATGCTGTGTTCACAAGGTGGGAGAGTATATTAAAAAATACTTCCATAAGAACAGAATGATGTTGTCATAGAGGAAACAGTGAGGAAGGTGTGGATTCATATCTCCAATGGGCAGTTCAATGTAAGGAGCAAAGTCTTGAATTTTACGTCCTGTCTATTTTCTCTTTGCTTACCTTCACTCCAAAACACAAATACCCTGGAGCTCTTGTGGGAAGAGTCAGTGACTCCGAGAGGTTTGCTATTACACCAGAGATTTTCCATGGGTACTTGGAGATTTATTCAGACCTTCATGTGTTAAAATACTATGTTTTAAATGGTGATGCTGAATGGAAAAGCCAGTCTGTCTCCTGCAGAAATGCCAACAGTAGTGACTGTACCATGACTTTTGTTGACCTTTTGTTTCCTCTTTTAAGCTTCAGTTGCTGGAATCGTGTGAGTTTCTACACTTTATATTATGAACTAAGCCGCACCAAAACACTCTTACACCTTTTGTAGCTGTGGATACAAAGAGTAGGCATGACACTGAACAGCCAAAACCAATCTCATTCCTATTATCTTCAGAAAGAAGATCTCCTTGATTTGTAGGCCTGTGTTTTCATTCTCAGCAACCTTTTTTTTGTATGAGTTTTGAGTGCTGGGGACCACAGGAGTGCTTATCAGTGTCCAAGGTTCCCTCAGCTGTCTCTGCATGGGGAAGGTCATGGGCAAGATTTTTTATCAGGGTCTTGGTTGCAGTCTGATAAATGGGCCCAAATCTCCAAGAGAAAATTAAAAGGCTGTGTTTGAGAAAACTTACTCAATGGACCTAAACCACTGTGCTGCTAATTACGGAAGGCTTCCTGATCACCTGTGGCATAGAAAGCTGAGGCAGTGATATAGGATTCATCTCAGATTTTCGTTCGACTTACTGAGGACTTGTGCTAACAGAACCCAAAGAGTCCACATTTAACAGAACCCACATTTGATTAGGCATGCTTTCTAATAACGATCTTATCTTATCTAAATGTCCCTTGTTTCTGAACCTGGAGTCCCATGATTTATCACTTTTCAAAATAAACAGAATGTATTATTGATCTTTTATTGCAGTATTTTTTTGTTTTCTTCCTAGTGAAGAGAAAAAAGAGTAGAAATAAAGGAGTACAAAAAAGGAAAAGGAAAAAGAAAAGGAAAAGAGAAAGAGAAAGAAAAGAAGAAGAAGAAAGAAAAAGTGAAAGAAAAAGAGGAAAGAAAAAGCAAAGGGAAAGGGAAAAAGGAAAAGGAAAGGGAAAGGGAAAGGGAAAAGGGAAAAGGAAAAGGAAAAGGAAAAGGAAAAGGAAAAGGAAAAGGAAAAGGAAAAGGAAAAGGAAAAGGAAAAGGAAAAGGAAAAGGAAAAGGAAAATAATAACACCTTCTTGTTCTCAGATTATATCAGTTATTTGGGTTATCATTACATAGCCAGAATCATATAGAAACAGAAAGAAACACAAAAGGGGAAGAAAGGAAAAAAAAAAAAAGAACAAAAGTGAAAAAATCTCTTATGCAATTCCTGTTTATCAGTCAGATAAATGGAATTAGCTGCAAATTAAGAATATTCATGATTGAAAGCCTAGAAAATGTACAGGTATCATAGAGTCATAGAATCATAGAATGGCTTGGGTTGGCAGGGACCTCAAGGATCATCAAGCTGCAACCCCCAGGCAAGGCTGCCAACCTCCACATTTAATACCAGACCAGGCTGGTACTGGGTGGTTGAGTTGGAGATGAAATTACCACTGAGTATGATTCCCCATTTGTGCTGATCTTACTGATAAACAACTAACCAGTGTCATCTGGAGAGGAAAGAGAAGAGTCAAATCAAGCTGGAGGGGAGAGTTCAGACTCTGTAGAGTCTATAGATCAGAACTCTGTAACCCAAACTACAAATAGACCTAGACTTGATGCACTGTGATCATGTAGAGATAACTGCTAGGAAGATTTTCCTTGGGGAGTTCAGTTAATATAATCCAGAGCACAATTTTTGTGAAAATGAAAATAAATAACAATAAAATAAAATAAAATCTTTGCTCTGGTCTTATTTGAAAAAGAGCAACAGCAATAACAAAAAAATGAAATAAAATCAATTATTTCCCCCAAATACCATAAGGGTAGAATTTTATGTGGAGCTTCAGAGTCAGGACCATGAGGATTTTATTTGGAAATGCCACAAGAAGCAAAGCTTCTATGCTGTGCTTCCAAATGAAGAACACATGGTTGTAGGAAATGTCTGGAATGGTATTATCCTCTATAAACACTCCCATTAAAGTTAACTAATGGTGTTCTTGGGGGAAGATGGCTGAGGGAAAAGTGGAGGAGAAGAAGAAGGAAAAACAGAAATCTGTCAGCTGATTTACATTGTATGACCTGCAAGAAGGGTTTGCAGGTGGCTGGATGCTTCCCAGGGACTCAGATGACTGCTTACACTCCTCATACCTTCTGCAAAACTCATAGGATGGAAGGGACAGAAATAAAACAACTAAAGAAAAACAGTGATCTGCCGTTTTGAAGATGGGTGTGACATTTTATTGGACAATTTTATTAAATAGGGGAAAACCTGGTAAGGGCATGTCCTCTTCCTGGTTTTGTTCTGTCACCTTTCCCAGGCCTTCAGCTGTCCTCACGCTCATCTCTGCTCTTCACGTCACCCTTCGGAGGAAGCTTGCATGAGATGCATTCTCTGCTTTTCCCCAGCTGTGACCCTTTCAGCTGGAATGAATAGATAAACTAAAGCAGGGCAGAATTCGGAGTTATTTTTTCGTAGTTTCTCAATCAATTGCAAAGGTTGCACAGTGCTGATGTATGAGCAATAGGCAGTGTTAAGGATTGCTTTCATTGCGTCTCTGGCAGAACAAACTCATTTGCCATAGCCAGCCTGTCTGAAGTGCCATACTGCTGCTCTCAGACCAGGATAGAGCTTGTTACCTGGAAGTATTAGTGTTCTATGCTTAACTTTAAATGGAATAATTTGGGAGAATTCTAGTGATTCAAACCCATCCCAAGAACTTTGCTAGCAACTCCATGCTAAAGTCACAGAATCACAGAATTGCAGGAGTTGGAAGGGACCTCAACAAATCATCGAGTGCAACCTCTGCTAAAGCAGGTACCCTACAATTGGTCACACCAGCCAATGTCCAGATGAGTCCTGAATATCTCCACAGAAGGAGACTCCACAACCTCTCTGGGCAACCTGTTAAAGTGCTCTGTCACCCTTCCTGTAAGCAAGTTCTTCCATGTCTTTCTGAAACTTCTTATATTGAAGTTTTAGGCCATTACTCCTTGTCCTATCCCTATACAGCACCAAGAACAGCCCGGCCTCATCCATTTGCCTCCCACCTCCCTTCAGATATTTATAAACACGTATCAGAACCCCTCTCAATCTTCTTTTCCCCAGGCTGAACAGCCCCAGCTCACTCATACAGGAGATGCTCCAGGCCCTTCATCATCTCTGTGGCCCTCAGCTGGACTCCTTCTAGAAGATCCCTGTCTTTCTTGAACTTGGGAACCCAGAACTGGTCACAGTAATATAAATGTGGCCTCATCATGGCAGAGTAGAGGAGGAGGATCACCTCCCTCAGCCTGCTGGCCTCTCTCTTTCTAATGCACCCAGGATTCCATTGGTCTTCTTGGCCACAGGAGCACACACTGCTGGCTCATAGCTAACCTGTTGTCCACTGGGATCCCCAGGTCTTTCTCCACATTGCTCCTCTCCAGCAGATCAGCCCCTAACCTATCCTGGTGCATGTGGTTATTCCTCCCCAGGTGCAAAACTCTACACTTGTTAAACCTCAAGTTGTCATCTTCCAGCAACTGAGATCATTCCCTGGTGCTGTGTAATTTGGCAAAGTGGGTATAGCCTTGAGTTCTGCTGCTGCTGTCACATATGTTTAACTCCACTGAATATAAAGAGCCAAAGTTCTTCTTTAGCAGAGCAGCTCTACTGTGTTGTAGGAATGTGCACCAGCTTTCCAGGGTATAATTTCTGTCACAATTTATGCTCAGAGGTTGTAAGTAGTGCAAATCAGGTTGGGGATTAAGGATTAGGAAAAGCCGTGCTTGGGCTCCCCGTTCCTCTCCACTTCACTGCAGGTGCCTGTGAAGAATGAGTCCAGTTGTATTGAAGAGAATAAGTTAAGACTAATGTGGTCTGGGAAAATATCATCACCAGGAGAGGAGATCCAACAGGAATTACAATGACCAGGGAGGATAAGAGACTATTTTGAGAGTGAAGACAAGTTGGACAAGACACTGTTCCGCAGTGGGGGAACATCCAGGCAACTGAGTTGGAGAAGGCAGTGTATACTCCTCTGGGCATGGAAGTAATCTGAAATAAGCCTCCTCACTGGCAGGTATACACAGTTATGCTGACAAAGATGCTGGGGAGAGCTTGGGGAGAAAGCTGGGCACTGAAAAAGATGAACTGTCATTGAGAGATTGGAGTGAAGATCCAGTGATGTCAGGGAACAGGAAGGTGAGCTTCGTCCTCTTGATGGCCCTGAGGAGACTGCACCTGGGATGCTGTATCACTGCTGGGCACCTTGTTCCCAGAAACATACAGATGAACCAGAGAAGGTATTTTGGGGGGGACCCAACTTCATGATTAAGTGGCTGAAGAAAACAGCATATGAGTCATGTGCAAAGATGAATAGCTTGGCTCTGAAACTGCAGAGTGGGGAACCTAGTAACAGCCTACAAACACTACCCGAAAGCAAAGAGATAACTTGCTTAGGAAAGAGCAAGGGGCTGATGTTTGGACAGGGAAATTATGAAAACCAAGTTGCTGGAGCAACGGCCACTCAGTGTTGGAGCAGAATGTTGGTGGGGGCCGTGAGCACAGCAGGATTTTCAGCTGCTGTATTAACGTTACTTTGGTAAGCTCTGAATCATGAGAAACAATTATTTCATGTTCTGAGGGGTGAAGGAATACTGCTGCTTATTGGGGTCATAAACCTTTCTTGTGTGGATGAGATGAGGGCTCTGGGAACAACAAACAGGGAAGCAGTACAACGGCTTCCTAGATAAGGAGATCTGGGTACACACCTGAAAGACTGTGGGGAATACCATCAGCTTTCAACAGTCTGTCTCTTGTGTCTCTTGAAAGCATTGCTTTGCTTGTGGGGTATTGCCAGATCAAAGTGCTACAGAAAGACAAGAAGTGGTTTAATTCACACTTTGGAGGGTCTCAGGGATGTCAGTAGCAAAGAGTTTCCTCCTGGATGCCTTTGCTTCAAGTAACTGATCTTTCACTTTTCTTTTCAAGAAGCCATTAGCTGTTAAATATTAATTATAATTTAGACTGTCAGAAAGAGACTGTTGAACAAAAAGAGCATGCAGGTTGACTCTGAGATAAGTTGAGATAATTTTGCTTATTATCACACTGGTGAGATAGCTTGACTGTAAAAAAAAAAAAAAAACAGCCAGAAGGAAGGTAGAGGCCTGTGAGTATGGTTGCTTGTGAGAGACTAATTAACTTGGCTAGTCTTGGAATAATGGTAATAATGGTAGCTGAGTATCAGTAGTGCGGAAGACCCAGTATGGAACTCATTTAAAGCCAGCATCAGAAGATGGCCTCTAGGGAGTAAGATTGACAAAATATATTATCCATGTGCTCTAATTGTTAGGTATCTTCTTTTTCCCAACAGCAATGTATTTACAAATTTGTGTACTGAGGGCTCTGAGCCCAAATTTTAACAGTATTCTTGCTTCTATTGATTGCCACTGATTGCAGTTCCCGTTGAGTTCCATCTATTCCCATTGATGTCAACACTGTGAGTGTCCATTGCTGAGAGAGGAACCCACGCCCAGTCCAAATTTCATGCATGCAGACAGAAGTCACTTGGGGAGAAGGTCTGAGCAACAGTCATTTTGTTACTACTGGGCCTTTGAATACTACACCATTTTACTGCAGATGACTCATCATGACACAGGCAGTGGAGTGCTCTATTCGAGAGACAATAAACTCCATAATTTTTTTTTTTTTAATTTACTGCATAATGGTATTAACTTGTATTCAATAACCCATACCATTCTAGCTTCTCATGCCTTTTAAATGTTACTTCAGCAATGCATATTTATGCTGCTCTCCAGGAAAAAAAAAAAAAAAAATTAAAAAGGAAGAGAGGAAGGGAAGAAGGGAGGAAAGAAGGAAAGGAAGAAAGAAGGGAGGGAGGGAGGGAAGGAGGAAGGGAGGGAGGGAAGGAAGGAGGGAGGGAAGGAGGGAAGGAGGGAGGGAGAATGGAAGGAAGGAAGGAAGGAAGGAAGGAAGGAAGGAAGGAAGGAAGGAAGGGAGGGAGGAAGATTAGCATGCTTCAGGTTATCTGTAGATTGGACAGTGCGTTGGACGTGTTTGGTTCACTGTCACTGCAGAGCATGAAAGCGTTTCTGCTTATCATACTGCTTAGCATACAGGAGTGCAGTATATGGCTGTGTTTATGTGTGTGATATCCATTTGAAGCCACAGACCCTGGAATCTAACAGCATGACTGCCAAGTAGCTCTCATCACCACTTTATAAGACCTCTTCTTCCAGCTCCTTCTGATCTGGGCTGTGGGTAAGAAGCTGGCAGCTTTCAAGAGCAAATTTTATTCTTCTGTTATGTGAAAAGACTGAGAGAAGATTCCTTTCATCAGTATCACAGAGAGAAAATAGAATATCAATGCCAATAATTTTCAGGATGAGACTCCAACTGGCTTACATATATGTGGGATGGCTTATAGTTGTTGCAGTGGAGATGGTAGATTGAGTCAAAACTGTCTATAAACCTTGCCCTGATTATATCTTTAGGTTGGCAGAACCAATTCACTAAATGATGGCAATGTTCATTGTTTAAAAAGAAAATAAATTTTAAAAAAATTAAGAATCTCTCCTAAACAATGAATTGTGAAAAGAGAAAGAGTGGATATACTATTATATTATTTATATGCATGGATGTAGCCTGTGAGTAAAAATTATGAGAAACTTTGAGAAAATTTGAATTATTTCTCCAAAAATGCTACAAGAATTCCTCAGGGAAGAAGATGCTGCTTGATAGTACCCACTGTCAACACAGCAAATAATAGCTCTGTGAACAAAGCAGATAACAATAACAATAAATGAGTAGTTAGAATTAACCCGAGTTTATTAACACCCATTACTCCAGGTTATACATACTGGAGTTGTGCAAGGGAGATATAGCAATATGAATGTGCATGGTCTCAACTTAGGGCCAGAATGCTAGCAGAAGGAATAAAAAGATTCAAATTTCTTCAAGTGAATTGGATGCTTGTTAAATTCATCAGAAGAAAGAACTTCTTCCTAACTTTCACATTAGTGGGAAGCAAAGATCTTTTTCTACAGTGTGTTCCTATAAAAAGAGATGAAAATGTTGAGAAAAAGACTTATAAAACAAAGATATAATTTTTTTTTTTATACTGCAAAAACATCAGAGAATATATTCTTCAAAATGTATGCTGTGCAAACAGTTTGTTACGTTTCTATTAGTTTCCTTAGATCTTTTAGCTGGAAATTGCAAAGTATTTCCCAAGTGGTTCTTTTTGTTGTCTTGACTATTTTCATAGGCAAAACCGAACCAAAACAAAACAAACCCTCTTTGCTTTCCAAGTTCATTGTCAGTCTTATTAGAGATCTGAAAGAAAAGACGTGGAAACAATGAAAACCTGACTTCCAAGAAATGTTAGAGCTTCTGGTGTCGGAGTGTTTTTCCCTCTGGTTTGCACTGAGGCAAGAAAAGAAGTAAAAACAAACAAATAATCATTCAAACATGCAAAAACACTTTTAAAGTTTGATGAAATCTTGCTCTTCATTGTGGTTTCCACATGGCAGAGGGCTGCATCCAGGGCTGGAGTTTATTGAGAAGTTCCAGTGAAAAAATATTATGCAAAATAATGGTGTAACATCTGAACTGAAAGATGTTGGATTCTTTCTAACATCCATCAATGTGGGGAGATGGGGAATAGAAAGAAGTAGATAATGGTTAATGCAATATGATTTGAGGACTAATAAACTCTGTTCAAATCCATTGTTTTCTGTGGGTTTCTCACATTTACAATAAACATTATCTGTTCCATCAGTTGAGATGCTGCAGTTTATCCCAAGCAACATCAATCTGTTTTAATGGAAAGGTTTTGCCAGATTTCATTTCATTCTGCATCAGAAGGAAAGTCCATTTGGAAACCTCAAATGATTTCCTGAGGTGAAAAGGGTTGCTTTGCTCAGCAGGTCCCAGGGTTGGGCTCCAAAGTCCTATTTGTTATGTGCAAACATTACGTATGGAGATCCTTCCTCTGACTGCAGTAGAAGTGGTGCCAAAGCCCTTTGCACACAGGCTACAACCATGCATATAAATTGTATAACAGTATCACCACTCTTTTTTCTATTCACAATTCATTGTTTAGGAGAAATTCTTAATTTTTTTTTTTAATGTATTTTCTTTTTAAACAATGAACATTGCCATCATTTAGTGAATTGGTTCTGCCAACCTAAAGATATAATCAGGGCAAGGTTTATAGGTGCTCATTTTGGTAGAGTTATGAACACAGCTCTTCTTTGAGTTAAGGCCAGAGGACAGCTCAGAAAATGTTTATAGTATTTGATCTTTGCTGAAAAATATCTTGAAATAAATCCTTTCAAACCTATCACTCAGACTTCTTAATTTCATTATTAATTTTGCATTTAATGTCATAAACATACAGCAGTAACATTACACTGTAATGTGTCAAATAGGGAAAACAGAAATAAAACATGGATTGTAGCAAGATGTTTTTTCTTCTAATAAATGTTTTGTGCTGGCCATGCCAGAGTGTAAGAACTCCACATTAATGAAATGAAACATTTCTCTGGTCTTAAACAGCATTTTCCCTAAATCAATACTGTTTTCATACGACATCTTGGAATTCTCATATTCATTCCTGGTTAAAGAGCCTATCTTGGAATTTGGTGGCTCATCTCACCTGATGAGGACTTTTGTTATGTGGATATCTCCATCCAAACCCATAATCAATGGGGATATGTGCAGTCAGTATAGCCTAAATTCCCCAGCTGAATTCTGATAATATTAAGAAACTACATAGACAGGTAGATAGGTGATAGACACCAGATCAATCTACATTCATTTTTATCTTGTTTGCTATATATCACTACATCTTTAATGATATCTTTTCTTTGAAATCTTCTCATGTGTCTTGCACACTACTGAATTGAAACTCAGTTGTCTCTACTTACTCATTAAATATAAGGCTTTCACAAACCATATGGCACTAACCCAGTTCTCAGGAACTCACTGTCAAACAAATATGTTTCTCAACTTGATTTTCTGTCTGGGATGGAGAGAATCTCATCCCCTATTTGCAGAGATTTAAGCTGACTCATTTGCAACGTAATTGGAGTGGACTAAACACGTGTAGGGGGACAATTAAAGAGCAAATGTTGAAGGGTCATAAATTCATGATTTGCCAGAGTTTAACCATCTTGGACTCTGCACCCACTGCACAAGTTTTCTGTGTAAATGAGCCCCCAATAAGTAAACGTAGAAGAATCATTCTCTTCTTTGACTTCCCCACTGCTAACAGCATAACATAATCATGACGGCGCTGATTCACATGCACTGAATTCTTCTTAAGGGTTTCAACACGCTTTTGACCCAGACTGAAATGGTTCCCATATGCGATGAGAACTGGATCTGAAAACAACTCTCCTCAATTGCAGCACAGTACCTTACTCGAGACCTCCCTTCCTCTCTTCGTGTCTGAAGAAGCATGTCAAACAACCATTTCAAGACTCTCCTCAGACCACTGGAAATAATAAATAATAATAATAAAAGGTCCTTGTGAAACCAGCCTCCCAGCTGAACCGAGGGAGATGGCCCAAATGCAGGAGTTTCCTATGCGATACAGGAGATTTGGCAGCAGGAGTGGAATTATATCTCATTCCAGACAGTGAAAATAACCAAAACCATGAGGTTTTTCATGGAACAAATGGAAACCATGTGACCCGTCACAATGGAAAATGTGTAGCTGCTTTCAGCTCCCTAAGCCCTGACACTTCTTTTTGATTTAACCACAATAATCTAAGTGGAAAATGAATAAATGTCAAGCTTTTTTTTTCAATAAATCTGTGCACGAGTGAGAATAGGAACCAGAATAAAAGCTTTTCACAACATAAAGTTCATATGTTTGGATCCCTGACAACATTTTATTTCTCTTATTTTTTATTATCATTATTAGGCCTGGTTGTACTGTTTATTTTGAAAAACAAAATATTATAAGACAGGGAACCAACTAGCAGTTGCTAAGCCAGTAGTGAAAGCTCAATTCATAACAAGATGACTTGAAACAAGATGGAGCTATCCGTTTTTTGAGCTTTTAAAGATTCATTAATAAATGAATGTTAGTGTTACCTGGTGTTCAGCTGAGCAAGGTTTCCGTATGCTGGAATGAGATTGGTGGAGCATAAAATTTCAAATGCACAGTAGTATGAAAAATGAAACAGGCCTGTTATATCATACTTACCTTCTGGGAAAAATTGATATCACATTATCCATAAAGAGGGCAATAACATACATAATCTTACACAATTAGCAGTCTAAGTGTGCAAGCTGTTGCTCTAATATCCAAATTCAACAGATTGCAATGTGCTTTAAGTTTCCACTTAAACCCAATAAAAAATAGAAACTTTCACAGCAGAAATAACCTTCTTCTGAAGTAATGGGGTAATTTCTCATTTGGGGAATGGATTTCCCAAGGGACAGAATTATATTAATTCACTTACGTACATATGTACCTGCTTGAATCTTAAGTCTTAAGGAAGAAGCAGGTCACTTCATCATAGAATAAAACTAAACTAATTTTGTCTTTCAGATAACCTCTCTTTAGAGAGGGAGTAATTTCCAAATAACAGACGTCACAGTTTGTGACTCTGTAATTATGTGGGAAAGAGATCTTTCTCTTAGGCTGTCTTTTTGATATACAATGTATTTCTGAGAAGGGATAATATTCAGTGAGTATAATAAAACTTACTGTTTATCACTACAAATCTTGTTTTCCGTATGGCCTTAGACGACCAAAGCTATAAAAAACCTACTGTTTTATAATATCTATTTTACATACTAAGGCTGTCCTAGTTATTAAATCTGATTGGCTTTGCTGAGCTGTGAATAAGGGCTCCAAATGCTTATATTGTTTTTCTTCTGATGGTACCATTAAATCTCAATCAGTTGAAGCATGACGTATGTAGGACCTAATGCTTTCCTTGTCACTTCTATGGTCAACCAATCACCTCACTTGACTGGTTCCAACACATACTACTATCTTCTCTTTACTGCTGGATTTTTGTTGGGATTTTTTTTGTTGTTAGCTTGGGTTTGGTTGTTTTTTTTTTTTTTTTTTGCTCAATGTTTTCCCTTCTTGTTTCATCTCCTGGTGCTCTATAAGGTTAGAAGACCTAAGGCCATAAGGTGTTATCTGCTGACTAGTGAGTTAAGGCAGTCTTGGACAGTTTGGTTCAGCATTTTTCAGTAAGATTTCTAAAAACCAGCATTATGTCCTACTTTGCTAAGGAAATCCAAATGGTTTTGACATGTGCGACCCAATAGTGGTACCCAAACATGGTGTCCTGCTATGTCACAAATCTTAGATGGATTGCAATGACTAACTAACTATAACTAACACTGAAATTCTGGTTATCTACATAGATTGTAGATTGTAGATTGTAGAATTCTATGTGATAGCACAGAGACCAAGAGAAGAGATGCCGACTAAACTTAAGGAAAAAACTCTAAGTTTGGTTTGAACCTGATAAAACAGAGTTACTGGTGAACATGTTCTCTGGGAAAAACTGGGAAGACAAAAACTCTTCCGTAAGAGGGAGGAATTTTAGGCAAAATATTTTCCCCATTGCCTGAAGGACAATAAGACATCTGGAAATTGTTACCTGCCAATTTGCACTGGAACCCAACACAGGAATGAGTTTTGGAGACCAGTCAAGGACTCTGGGAAGTGACGGAAGAGTGATGAATAGGTAAATCAAGGTGAGATAAGTGACAGGGAGAAGCACACTAAGCACAAAGCCCATTGCCTCATTCTCCTCCCTGTATGGCAGTTGTAGATTGGAACAACATTTTCCCTCACCTTGCTTGGCCAGGTCCTGAGAGCATGCTCACTGCTAAAGGCCAATCTAATTCTCTCCAGAGAATGTTGCTGTAGGATATAAAAGAGATTTATATTAGTTATTAATTTGCAGACATTCTTACAGTTTGTAGTGCAGATACAGATCCTTGCATAGCACATTTTCACTGAATGACAACATCTGTCTCTTCTGACTATCTGTCACAGGTGCCTCAGTAGCATTCCATAGATTTCCCAAAAACATCTAAAAGTCTGCACATCAGAAGCTGCAAAAAAAAAAAAAAAAGAACACTCACACTAGAGATAGCAGAGCTAGGAAACACCTTTTATAAATACATATATATGTTTTGATATCTTAACCAATAGGAATAAAATTGATTTAAAACAGGAGAGCATCCTTTGCTTCCTCAGTTTGGGCAGGATGGAGTGTTGTAATCTATGGCAGCTGAGATCCAGGTTCTATATTTCAGTGAAACGATTCTTGTTTAACGAGAAGATTGCTCTTAGGTGACTTCTGTGGAATAAAAACATTTACAAAAACTGAAAATAGACAATTTTGAGTGCCTTTTGCCACTACCTGTCAATGTAGCCATTGCTGGTCTAATGGCCAGCACTGGAATTTGCTCTTCAAACTCTTTACTGTTGAAAATCATGGTTTTTGGAAGGAAGGAAGAGTTATCAAGACTTTAGTCAAGATATCAAGATTTGTCAGAACCCCTCATTATTTGTAATGGAGGAAAGAAGCATAGATTCCTAGGCCTTGTTTGAACCAAGAACTGTGCTCTGTCCAGAAAGATGTTCCTTTGGAAGCAAGAGCATTTTCTGTGATCATAGCCACTGCTAGTTTGGATCTTTTATCCTGCAGCCCAGCTGTGACTTTAGCAGTGTTTAAGAACAGTGTTTTAAGGAGACTGATTTGTTGCATGCAGCAATCCCTGCTATGCATTTTTTTGGATGTGTAGGATCACTTAATGAAGCCTCAGGCTAGCAAAGAAGGTTATGACTACTAATGTCATAGGCAAAGTTTCGCTGGTGAGAACTGGGGAAACTAGAATATGTTCTGTTGCTCAGAAAGCTGTTTCACAAAACCTCATCTGTCCAGTAATATATACAGGGGAAATTCCGGATCATTGTAGATCAGGACAGAATTGCCTGTTCTAACTTTGCTCATTGTAAAATTCCAATATAAAAGTAAGACAGAAAAGCCAGTAGCAAGCTGCTCTCCATGTTCAGGTAAGGGAGTGGTCTAGTGGTTGGCAGGGGGGTTGAAATTAGAAGATCGTTGAGGTCTTTTTTAAGCCAGGCCATTCTGTGATTCTATCATTTTTTGAGGGGAAGAAAGTGGAAGCCAACCAACCTTAAGGTGTTGCAAATGCATATTGTTTTCACTGGACATATCTTGCATATATCAGCAAACAGTTTTCTAATGTGATTTCACAAAAGTGAATTGGAAAAAAAAGAAATGCCACCTACTATAGTGGCAAGATAGAAGGTCACATTAGTTTCTAAACCTTTATTTATCACCACTGTGTAAGTGAAGCTTTATTCCATTCATACTACTCTCTGCATAATTAGCACCTCATTCACATTCAGATTGGGAAGAACTCAACAGGAACTTCAAATAAAGGTCCAGTGCTTGAGCAGTCAAAGGGATTTGTTTAGAATTTAATGGTGTCAATTACTCTATAAGTGCCCAAAGAATTGTGACCAGCAGAGTATTCTGCCCAATACTTATTTTCAACAGGGCTAATGGATACAAAGAAAAGTATAGTTTTTTTTTTTCCTTTCTTTTATCCTTTTGTTTTGTTCTTGTTTTTGTTTTTGGACCTTATGTAGAAGCTCTTCCTCTATGACTCGCCCATGAAAAATACTTATCTGTTATGACACCTATCAGGATTCTTCCTGACTTTTGGTCACCTTGTAGCAACTCGTACTTTTTAATGTAAGGAATTTGTTATCTGAATCTACATGGAATTGGGCAAGATGGGAGTAATCAGCCTGACAGGAAAATGTGACCTTTTCCTTTGTCTGTGATAATTTTATCCTAATGACTAATAGAAGCTGACTCCAATTTAAATTATTAAATACATCCAGCAAGCTTGGAACAGAAGCTTTCTCTTGGAGAGCATATTGCAGCCCAGTCCTACATATGGGGGCTCAACCAGAAAGTGCATCCTTTCACTCAGTAATTCTGTTTGTGGACATGGTGACTGCAGGCAACGAGGTTCTCTTGGCTCTGATGAAGAACGAATGCATTGCCCACTGCAGTCCATATGCCACTGACTTGTGGAGAAGTGACTCGAAGTGTAAACAGCAGCCTTCATCAAGGCAAAATAAAAAACGAAAGTTCTTCCCACTGCGCCCTTCACATCACAGAGCCAAGTCTTGAAGTCTACCAGACTCCAGGAGAGCTTGTGTTCAACTCCAGCATAAAAACATAATTAGCACAGCAAACTGTTGCATAAACATGTTTGCATTGTTATTTACTAAGTATCACAGGAATGCTTTGTAACAGTTAATCAATTCAAGAGGTTGAGGAAAGGGAGGAAATAGCTTCGCAGGGAATAATGAAAGACAAAGATTCTGGATTAGACTTCTTAGGATGGAAATTACAAAGTAAAATAACCACAGAAATAATAACAACAACAAAACACTCAAAAACACAACTCCATAACAACTGTATTCAATTGAAACCTGGCAAACTTCTAATTCCCATCTATTTCTTCTTCAGAATTAAATTTGTATTTCAATTGCTGCAATTTAATTATTATTTAAAGGAAGGAATTTAAAGGAATTATTTAAAGGAAGGAAGTCTGTGTAAGTTCTGAGTGTAAAAGAGAGCTCAAAATCATGCTCAAAAACTGAAAGAGCATTTGGACATGATTCCAAAAGTAAGGAATCATAGGATCATAGAATCATGGAATGGCTTGGGTTGGAAGGGGCCTCAAAGATCATCCAGTTTCAATCCCCCTGTTGTAGTTGGGGATGCCAACCATTAAATCTGGCACCACATCAAGTTGCCCTGGGTCCCGTCCAACCTGACCCTGAACACCTCCAGGGGGAAAAGGAGATAAAGAGTGTTTTTCTGTGGGAAGAGTTCTCCCCATCAGTGTATGACAGACAAGACTTGAATAAGATGTCATTCAAACTCTACCTGGACTGGAACAAGGCTCTTTTCAATCAAATTTAGTATAAATTAATTTCAACATCTATTTTACAGTAAGGTGAAGGCTCAAAGGTCACTCCACAGTACTCAATTGCTGAGACCTAAGGTGAGGTGGGATTAATCTCAGCTGCAACTTCTGCACAAACCTGTCCTTTCTGTGCTCAATGTAGCTTACACTGCATTATGAAAACTGCAGTAATACTGACTTCACAACTATCCTTTCTCTGAGGAAGGAACGAACTTGATCACAGGAAGGGCAGAGACCACCCTTTGGAGTTTATGAGAACCATGTGCCCAAACAGATAAGGTACATTAATAAGTCCTGACAGTGATTAATTTCTCCAGCCTGAGAGTCACTGGATTCCCAAGTTCTGCTTCTAGTACACCTAATGGACCAAGATATTTTGTTCCTTGTGCTTGTTTTGAGAATGTACACTCTTCCTTCCTTTCATGGTGGTTAGTATTTGGAGCCACCACATTTCTTCTTCATTAAACAGACAGAGCAGGAGGCTGTTTGTGTTTAGATCCACAAAAGAAAAGAAAATGCATAAATCAAGTGTGAGGTTGGTAAGGGTTACCAACAGGTTGAAGCAGGTTCTGTGACATGGGTGCATCTACATGGCTAGCGATCAACCTTCTACTCTGAGTACAGAGTATCAAATTCCTATGGACGAATTAAACAAATTAGAAGTTAATAAAATTTATATGAAAAATAAAACAAATGAGATGTTCAAATTAGATTCCTCTTTGACTGCAGAGGTCTTTCACGTGCTGTCTTCAGACCACAGATAGAAAGAACTTAACAAAGTCTTCTCGTATAAGGTGCACACATACATTTATGAATATATTCCCATATGTTTAATTCCAGGAGGCTAACTACTTGCAACGGAACATTCAAATTGTTATATCAACAGTTGGACATCACTACCGAGAAAGCTAGTACCTGCAAAAGCTTCTTGCAGGGTTCATTGACAGTTCAGCACCCTTTCTTATCAAGGACTTCTATTTTTCTCAACGCAGTCAGTGGGCATCTTTATACCAGCAGAGTCTCATGTTTGCTTTGTTTGTTTTTAATTACAGTCCTCCCTCACTTCTTGCATTTCACAAGCAATTTTTGGTAGTCAAATAAAGAAGGTAGGACCTGAGACTTTCCAGTATGCAGTATATTCTTATTTATTGCCAACAAAACAGTACTTATGGGAAGTGTAACTGCTCCATCACAGCCTTGCCAGCCAGGTTTCCAACAATAAGGTAAGGGAGATTCTTGTAGGTTTTTGTAAGGTCATTCACACTCTACTTACCTCCCTGTGCTTCTATTGATTTCTCCAATAAATACTATCAGTATGTGATGATTTTTATGTAAACGTTCTTGTCACAGAAGAAACAAAGTGAATTTTGTCTTTTTTTTTTTGTCTTTTTCTTTTTATTTATTCCCCCCCCCTGCCCCCCCCTTGGCGAGTGAGGGGAGTGGGGGTGTGGGGGGGGGGGGGGGGGGGGGGGGGGGGGGGGGG
>NW_024962334.1:48167902-48225067 GCF_019238085.1 Lagopus leucura | reverse complement strand
CCCCGAAATACTGTGCCAGTCTTATTTGTTTTTTTTTTTATTATTATTATTATTATTATTATTATTATTTTATTTTTATTTTTCCCAATTAAGTCAATATCTCTTTGGAGTTCTACAGAAGAGTGCAGTCTGTGAGTTTTCTACTAAACGACAGTTGTTCTACACACACTGTGTGAGTTTATCTCAACAATATTTTTGTGAAAAAAAATTGATATTTTCTGACTCCTGAGAAATCATTGCTGCTACCCATCTCAAATGGATTACATGTAACAATAATCTTAATAACATTGATTTCATCACTATTATTATTAAGTGTGACAAAAATTTCTACCTCAGATGAACACCTTCGAAGATGAAATCCCCATGTAGTGCCTTGCATCCTATGCTACATCTAAATATCTTCAGAAAATGAGTAAGTTCATCACCAGACATTTAGCTGGCATTTTTTGATTGACACCACTGGATTTGGCTATCATAGCTCTAATAGTGTGTATTTTGCAGATATTTGAACTCAGGTCTGCCATGATGAGGGTCAAACTTATCATCCCAGAGACAAATCACCCTGCTTTCCTGCATGGGGATTGTCCTGCTCTGCTTTTTTTCTCAATACCAGGTGAAATGCAATGAGAATGAAGACCCATGCTCCTTCCATACATTCACTGCTAGTCACCCAAGAGACCATTTGACCTTCTGTCCACACATCTGATAGTGATCTAAGCTCAGTGTGGCTAAAATAACACAACATCCTCTAAACATACACATACACATGCATGTACAGATGGCTTTGATGTTCTCCGGGCTTGACACGGAGTGTGAAGCTGATTTCTGCTCTGTGTTTTGGTTTGGTTTTGCTGCTACTATTTTGTTTAAACATGCCTTTTGTAGGGACTATTCTCTGTAGGGACTATGCTCTTTGTTATTCTTGTGCAGAGGGAGGTTTTTTTTACCACTTCCCAAACACTTCCCTGATACAGAATGTACACATGTTCAATGCAGAAACAAATGTTTAGCATATTTTTTCTTCTTGTTCCTTTTTTTCTTCTTCTTTTTTTTTTTTTTTTTTTGTTTGTTTGTTTGTTTGTTTGTTTGTTTTTGTGTTTTTTTGGAGCTGGATGAAGGCAAGGCTGTAAGAATATGGCATGCTCTCTTAGAGCTACCATGTGAATGCCATTAGAGAGCTACCCTTAACTTGTACCATATTCCCAGTTAGCCCTAATAAAAAAGACACATGAAATATACATGTGCCACTAGATTCTTATACGGAATCAATCTCCCCTCTGTTGTTAAAGCAATAAAGGAAATTTAGTGTTGAAAGAGCATGCTTTTTGAGTAAAAGCTGCTAGGTAGCTCACGGGCTTCACACTGGAAAAGATACACTTTCCTCTAGCTAAAAGCTTAGTTTTTGGAAGTGTTGCCCCTACTTTATGGAGTATTTGACTCTTGTGGGAGCATGTGAATATCTCAGTAAACTCCAAGATTGACAATGCTTTAATGAATTTGCAATGGAAAACTTGGAGCATGGACAGACAAATTTCCTAAAGGAAGGAGTAAACTGAATGTCAAGATGAGAATTTCACTGTGAAATTAAGGGTGAGATATATTTCAGCTCACTGTCTGTTTAAAAACTATGGGACAAATTTGCTCCTAAAATCATTGCATCAGTGTTCAGGAACAATCCTGGAGTTTTTTTCTAATGCAACTGGCAAAATGGGTTGATAGTTGGACTAAATGATCTTAGTGGTCATTTGCAACCTTAATGATACGGTGCGCCTGTGATTCTAATGGTTCCTAAAAGGATATTAATCACATCTCTCCTGTTAATTTCATCTCTGGTTGCTCCTGAAAGGGATTAGAAATACCCAATTGGACCTAAGAAAGTTTCCAGCAGGACGTTTAGTTTCAAAACTGTCGTTTTTTCAGGAGCATCAGTAGTGTCACTCTCTTGTTGATGGAAGGTTGTTGGAGAGACTGAACAAAACGTTCTGTAGCGGTCATCAAATAACTCAGTTCTTCAATAGCTTAGATTTAGTTTTAAATTCAAATATATCTGTACATTCCTGCTGATCAGAAGTTTCATCTTTCCTAAACTGGAAAAAGAGGAAAGTACACCAAATCCCTTCCTGAAGAAACCTCCTTTGGTCTGGAGCTCCTTTTTTTCAGAGTAAACAACAGTCATTGCCAGTCTGGCTCTCCTGATTAGTCTGTTTCAGCTGTAAACAATTTCAGCCATATGATGGAGAGGAAACTAAATTTGCAAAGCATGCAATGACTTAGGAACTAAAACTCAGTGGCATTCCCTTCAAATTAGGGACCTTGGAGAACAATGATCTTAGTTTATGGTATGAAAGACTTTCATTTCCATGCTAACACACTGTAGTAATGAAAAACAAAGAGAAGTAGGCACAGTTTATACCAGAACATATTTTTATATGAGAACATATTTTTTACAAGCAAAATGGACTTCAGAGTTTATCCAGAAGGTACCAGTGGAAAAAATACATATTTAATAGTTGAAAGTATAGATCTGAAACTCTGAAAGCAGATAGGTTGAGGTTTTCTTGTTCTCCATGCTATGTGTTTGCATTTGTATCCTGCATGGCTCCATTGAGTTCACATCTGTTAGCAGCTTTCATCCTGGAATCCATTCTCATACATTTTTTTTCCTCTAGTTCAGATTCTCTTACTGTTAATGGTAAAGCTAACCTCAAATTTGTCCATGTGTTTCTGAAGGGAAAATGTCCCTTATGCAGCCAATCAAATTCTTTTAATATAATCAAAACTAATTGTTCTTGGAATTGTCTTCAAATATGTACAGGAGACAAAGGCAAAAGTTGCACTCATTTTCAACCTATGTCAAAATGATGGGCTGGGAAACTCCAGGCTTGTCAGTCTTACTTGGTCCCAAGGAAAAAATATATAGCAAGTCCTCTAGGAAGATTTCTTCATAATGAAGAAGGGAATTACCAGCAATCAACAAGAATTTACCACAACTGATTCACAACCAACCTCACTGCTTTCTAAGATTAAATGACTGGATTTTTGGTAGGGAAGAACAGGGGATGACATTAATTTCAGCTTTAGCAAGAATTCCAACGTGGCATCCCACAAGAGAGAAAATGGATCCAGGCTTTTAGAGGAGTCTCTGCTGGAGACTGGAAGGCATCAAGATAAGTTACATGAAGAACTACAGCAAGTCCTACAGATAAGGAGAAACTTATTCCAAAGGAGACAAGAGCTGGATTAGGCTCCCCAGACAGGTTATACAGTGTCTGTCCTTGAAGGTTTGTAAGACCTTCATGGAGAAAGCACTGATAACCTGGGCAGACAGCATTGCAGACCCAATTGAGATGTCCTGTGGACCTTTCCAACTTACTCTATTCTGTAATATTATGTAGCCATGTGATCTGGAATTGTTTTTTCTGGATTCAATTTTAGGTGGAAAATGACTATGAGAAGATGTCTCTTAAATCTGCAAGGAAGGAAAGCATGAAGCAATAAAATAAGAAAATAATATCTAGTGGAAAAAAAATATGTTTTGCCTACCTGCAGCAAATTCTTCTTGTTAAAAAAACAAAACAAAACAAAACAAACAAAAAAAAAAAAAACAAAAAACAAAAAACAGCAAGTTTCTATTTATTATTTGTTTGGAGGTCCGTTTTGAATTTAAAAAGTTGCTCAGAAACATGAGTCCTGTTGTACTTGATTCTGTAGAACTGTAAATTTTGTGTGTGACACATCTTGGTTCCTAATTCAACCAGAACAAAAAGGAAGGAAGAAACAATTTTCCCAAGCCCACACAGTCAAGAAATATTAAAGACTGTATCATAAATGGGTGTATCCCACACTCTTCTCCCCAAAAGGCAGCGATTACATAGGTTTAAAGCATTAAGAAATGACTCCTCACACGTTGCTAACCAAATGGCCCCCTTAGTTTCAAGGTTACTGGAAACCTATTTGAAAGATCAGATTTGCTTTAGGAACTCAGTAGGCTGGAGTTAAATAATCCTTTGCAGAAAACATGCAGGAGTTTGGAGTCTTTGTTCCTTTTGTTATACATAGTTGGTTTTGATTATTCTGTAAATACTGTGGAAACAGTTGTTTCTTGCTGTAATAATGGCCACTGCTCTTTGATCTTGGAGTCATCCAGAAGCCACAGATGGGAAGAAAAGCACTAAGTGTTCTCATTTAGATTCAGGACAACGAATGATACATTTTCTTTGTATTTCTAAGCAAAAATGTTCTCTCAGTGCATGAGTCCTTCCCGTACTTAAGAAGAGCTTATAAACAGGAGGGAGAATGACTTTGCATGCAGTCTGATAGCAATAGGATAAGGAGGGAAGGTTTTAAGCTAAAAGAGGGGACATTTAGATCAAATTTCAGAAGGAAATACTTTAATCAGGGAGTCATGAGGATCTGACACAGGTTGCCCAGAGAAGTTTTGTATGCCTCAATCTCTTGGTCAGACTGAGGTGTCCAGGACCACCAGCAGCCTTATGGGAGAATAGAAGTGACTGATATGAAGTGGAATGAAAGAAGCTGCTTGCAGCATATAAAACAGGTCTTCAGCTGGATTGCAAATCCTAACCCAGATGGATGATACAATTTGCTGAGTTTTACCCTGCATGATCTCACTACATAAGCTGTGATTTATCTTCCCAAATTCACAGCTCCTTTGCTGCCTCATCATATTGCAAACATATCTAATTAGTTTGCTGCTGTTATTCAGCTTTCAAGATATCATTTTTGGCATCACAGAAGTATATTTTGGATTGGAGCTCGGTGACATTTTTGATGAGCTGCAAATCTGCTTAAATGCAGCATGTGAGATATAGCACATGCATGGGAGGGGAATAAATATATTTGTGAAATTCATTTCAAAATTGGCAAAATGTTTCAGCTAAGAATGAAAAGGAGACATTTAAAAACTGTTCATTTTCATATTTTCAAAAAATAAGTTTGACTTGCCATAGTTTCTGGCATTTAGTCTATAGAACGTGTTTAATCTTTAATGGATAAAAGTAGTTGAACCAAAGGTGTCTGTGTAAATAAATCCAAATGTTTAGTTTTTATTCTCCTACTTGAAAACCTGTTATAATCATGTCTTGATTCCACCAAAATGACATTTTTCTCACCATCTAGCTTTTTGAGTAATGTATTTATCTTCACTTCTGACGTTTTCTCCCCTGCAATGACTTCATTCATTTTTCTTTCTTTCTTTTCCATTTTTTTTTCTTCCCCTTTTCAATTCTGTGGGGTTTTTGCGTCATAGCCCAGTCTTCCCTGATAATTTGAATGATATTTATTTCTTGATACGTCATGTACAACCACAGTTCTTGTGTGATGGCTTCAAATAGTTGTATCTGCCGTTCAAGCTATGCACTGTTCAGGTTTCCTTCCACAGCTCACAGCTGATCAGCCTGATCCTGGATCACACAGAGCTGTGTCATCACTGGGATCCCTGGGGAATACAGAGCTCTCCTGAAAGGATGGTGATGTCACTTCTAGAGGTAGATCATTGCTCCCACTACAGCCTGGTTGGGCCTTATGGGGCCCATTTGTTTTCTACACTGCTTTGCTTAATTTTTAAGAGTCAACCATTTTTATAGCTAGAAAGCTGTCAAATGAAATCACTAGGAATACCTAATCAGTCACCACCAGCTCTGTCTCCTGTTCTTCCCTTTGCACATACCTTTTTCTTTCTCAGTCGTACACTCTTTTTTCCTTTTTTTCATTGGCTACCACATCATCTATTCCCTCTGCAAGCCAATATATTTCACATAAACAATTGAAAACAGTTCTTTCTTTTTTTTCCCCAACATGCTGAGTCAAACTTTGGCTAGTTCAGTAGATTTGTTGAGGGGTTGCTTGCTGAGGGGTTAAAGCAGCGAAGAAAAGTTAGAGTAAAGGAAGGACAAGTCCTTTGCCTGTTCAGAATGGCAAAGCAGTAAGAGCAAATAGAGAGAAAGGAATAGCAGAAAGCTTTTGACACTGGTAAAGTATGAACTATATTCTATAGCAATGTCTAAAATTAAATGATTTTAAACTGAGATAGGGGAGGTTTAGGTTAGATATTAGGAGGAAGTTTTTCACTCAGAGGGTGGTGAGGCACTGGCACAGGTTGCCCAAGGAGGCTGTGGATGCCCCATCCCTGCAGGCATTCGAGGCCAGGCTGGATGTGGCTCTGGGCAGCCTGGGCTGCTGGTTGGTGACCTGCACACAGCAGGGGGTTGAAACTGGATGAGCACTGTGCTCCTTTTCAACCCAGGCCATTCTATGAATCAATGATTCTACTATTCTTAATCATCATTAGAGTTCATAGTTATCATATGAATATCACTTATCATCTCAGAAATGGAACAGCTCCTCTATATCTATTGCATTTCCAACCTTAGGTTACCTACAAGTATCTCTATCTTAATCCACTACGGATTTTCTCTTGAAGCATATAATGTATGAATCTGGTGTTCTGCTTGCTGAGTTGAAAAACATGCAAATGAAGAGAGAAAATAAGGATTTTTATGTCTTTTCTTAAGTGGAACTGTTCTAGGTGAAAATGCGCAGCACACTACTTAGTGTTGCTAAAGAAGACAGAAAGAATTTATGGGCATGTCTTTGTGAATTACTAATTCGACCCAACAGATTTCATCCAGATATTGATAAAGCCATCTGCATCACTCTGTCATGTTGCCCTTGCATCAGTGCTGGTTAGAAGAGTGAATCATAGGTCTTACAATGCACAGACTTGAAATTCCTTATTCTCTGGCATCATCTTTGTTGCTATTCATATCAGTGTCCGCTTGTATGTGCTAAGCTACACGTTGAACAGGAACTCACAGTCCTGTATCTCCTTCTAGCATGATATACCAGCTTAGACATTTATGATTTCATTTTGCATTCCTTGCAGATTGTAAAATCCATGCAGGATGCTGGTGGAAATATATTTGTTTAAAGGCAAGAACTGGAGAATTCAAGAATTGAGATCCTGACTTTGCAGTTTAGAAGGGGCTCCTCTTCCAGGCCTTGCAAGACTCTCAGAACAGACATTCACAATCTGTGATCCTTTCCTGTCTCTCCTCTCTGCCAACCGGATCTGTAACTTCACCATTTATAAATCAATGTCATATTTAATGAAACTCTGTTCAGTTACATGCTCTGTGTGAAATATATGGCTGGTTGTCCTATTTTGGTTTTGTTGCTGTGGGGATTAGAGAGGGCAGGAGGGCTGCACTACATCATGGCTCCTCGTGCCAAAAGGAAAACCAACGATTCCCATTTGATTTAATGTTGTGACCTCTGCCTACCCACTAATCAGTCTATCTGAGGTGTGACATGATGGTCAAGTGCTGGAATGGGCTGCCCAGGGAGATGGTGGAGTCACTGCTCCTGGGGGTGTTCAGGAAATGTTTAAATGTTGTACTAAGGGACGTGGTTTAGTGGGGAAATATTGGTGGGATGTGGGTGGTTGGACTGGATGATCTTGGAGGCGTTTTCCAGCGTTGGTGATTCTGTGATTCCATGACATCCTGACCCCATGATGTCTCACACACTGGGAGATAAAGGAGTTAAACAATTCAGAGAAGCTAAACCCACAGAGAAGCTCTCTGGGTGGATCATGGTTTCACATGAGCCTTAGTGTTGGGGCAGTATTCAGTTCTTTCCAGGTTAATGGGAGGGAGGCATATAAAGCCAAAGAGATCATCTGCAGGAGATGGAACACCACGTTTGTAGACAGAGAAGACACATGGATTGTGTTGACTATGTGGTAGGTGCCAGCCTGTAACTTTTGCTCACCCCACAGTTCTTTTGAGGTAAGCAGCACTGATTTGGAGAAAGACTGCACAAAATAACTTACCCTGGAGTTGCTGAACTGATGTAAACCCACCTCTTGGCTTACACCCCCTCCTCAGGAGAGCCATGCTTATAGTCATTATGGGCAAAGAAACAAGTAACGAGGAAAGAATAAAAGCTGCACCCCAAACCTATCATCCTGGTATTTGTGCAAATTATACAACAGTACTAAAGCTCCAAGTTTTTACCTTGCTTGTAAAAACAATATTCACACAGAAATCTCAGCAGGATGGTCTGTTCAGGTTGCAGTATTGGGATGGTGGCTTTTGGAAGATTATGATCTCTGCTAGCATGGTGCCTTTGAGAACCTCTTGAAGATCTGGCACACGCAACTGAAAAAGAAGGCTACAATATACGGATTGAGTGTGTTACAAAAAGGTCAGCGAGGATCCCCCATCTCGTTATGTCTCTCCCCTGTACACACAGAGATCTCCCTCTTACCCGCTTTCCTGCTTTGTATTACTGTAAAAAAGATTAGTGCTGCTTGAGCCAACCAGTGAATGAGATAATGAACTCTCCAGATACTCTCTGGAATATCCAGTGTCTCAGACTGCCATTGCAACATGTGGTACCATAAGGAAGGTGTGTGTCTGTGGAAGGGAAAGTAGTAGAAGGCTTCCGTGCCAGGATGAGGCTGTCATGGGGAAGAGGATAAAGGCAGAAAGGAAGAACGTTAGGAAAGTGCTTGTTATTGAGACCCACCACATACTTCAGCCACCCGTGCAGTCCTGGGACATGCTTTCCTGCTAGTTGAGTTACACGGCTGTTCCCACTTACATGCACTGATTTAGTCCAGAGAACACTTCAGGAGAGAAAGTACTAAGGAAAGATTTGAAAAGAAAAGAGAAAGTGGAACTGTGATTTCATCTTTGATAAATACCCATTATTTCCAAGACTGGATTATCCTTTTTATGAACAAAATAGTAGAGGAGACAATCAAAATCTGAGGATTACCAGTCTTCAGCTCCTCTACTTCCCCACAAAAAATGTTCTGTAAGGCAATGTAGAAATGTTCAACATTAAAAGGTTGAGTTGATGATTAGAACAAGAGGAAGTATTTCACAGAATTACAGAATAAGAGTCACAGAATCAAAAAGTGGTTGAGATTGGAAGGGATCTATGGGGCTCATCCAGGGCTCACTTCTGCTCTAGCAAGGCCACCCAGAGCAGGGTGCCCTGACCCATGTCCAGGTGGCTTTTGAAGATCTCCAAGGAGGGAACCCTACAAAATATCTGGGCAGCCTAGGCCAATTCTCAGTCACTTGCACACTGCAGAAGTGCTCTTTGATATTCTGAGTGAACCTATTTCTGTTTATGACCATTGCCTCTTGTCCTGGCACTGGGCACCACTGACAAGAGCCTGGCTCCATCCTCTGAACATATAAATACCTTCAGGTATTTATAAACATGGATGGGCTTCCTCTTTTCCAGGCTGAACAATCCCAGCTTTCTCCACCTCTTCTCATGTGCAATATACTCAGTCTCAAAGGAATGCCAGCGCTCCTGTGGTACAAGGACCCAAGTTTTCTTAACTGCTTCTGAACTCTTTTCTTAGGCCACACTGTTGTTTGCTCATTTATTGTTTGGCTGTTTTGCTGTTGTTGTAGTTTTTAGGTTTTTTGTTGCTGTTATTGTTTTTTTTTTTTTTCTTTACTGTCCCCTAAAAGACAGACAGTAAAACCCCCAAAGAAAAGCTGGACCCTTAAACATAGGGAAACATATGGTAAATCATAGCCTTTTTCAGTTTGCATAATTCCCATTCCAGATGTCTATGCCATTTGGGGACACTGTGGCTATTTGGTGCTCTCTAGTGACTGTTCCAAAAAGGCATTTGCCACTTTTACTGCTGATTAGTTGCATTTCAGCTGAAAACAATGGAAAGTTCAGTACTTGTGACCAGCTCGAGTGAAGCTGGTCAAGCAGGTTCTGATATTAATACAATGACCTTTATTTTCATTTGTTTTGACTTTCTCACTTTAATTCTAAGTTCCAAGCTGCTTTTGCACAGCAAATAAGACAGGCGTACTATTAGTGTTTCTTCTATTCTCTCACAGGATAGCATGAAAATCCACCATGGTTTTATTTCCCAGAAAGTGTCATTTTCTTGCAGTTTGAAAGCAGCCAGGAGAATGTACGTGAAATGTCCTAGCATGAGAAGACCATGATAAGGCAGAGAATGTCTGAGCTTAAGGATCTGCTCATTGGAAATACGCTCAAAACTGCTCCAAATGCTGAAGGTGTTCTGCTGTGAGTACTGGTGGAGGGTCAGACCCACAAAGAGAGGGGATGGAGTTTTTTGGAGGTTATAATACTCTATTTCTACTGCAGTTGATGGAAATGCCAAGTTTGGAACACAACTAGAGGATGCTAGAACTACAGCATTTCACAAAAGCCATACAATGGGTGAGCTCACTTTGTTTCTTTCTGTTTATTCTATCTTCCCCAGCTTTTTAGTTCTGCAGTAATTTCATCTAAATTTGACAAATGAGACCAAAGGTCAAAAAGGTGTTTCATTAGCATAAGCTAAGAATGCAGTCCCATGAGAGATAAGAGAGGCCAAACAGAAGCACAGAATAGACTTTCCAGGGAGGTGGTTGGATCACCATCCCTGGATGTGTTTTAAAACCACTTGGATGTGGTGCTCAGGGACATGATTTAGCAGAGAGTTTTTAGAGTTAGGGTAGTATGGTTGGGTTGTAGTTGAACTTGATGACCTTCAAGGCCTTTTCCAACCTGAGCAATTCTATGATTCTATGATTACAAACATCCTAATGATCAGGGAGGAACCTGTGCACAGAGGATCCAGGCAGTTGCAAACATGAAGGACTCCTCATTTCTGCTGTTCATGCAACAATGCCCCCAGTCACATCATTGTCTTCTCCTAGCCCAAATCATAGAGAACTCACCAACAACCTGCACAACAACTTTGACTTTTCACTGTCTTGCTGTTTCTCAAATTGTTTTATTTGAACACTGAGTAACCCATTATTCTCATCCTGGGAAGAGTTCTCCAGGAATGAGTGAAGTTCTCCTGGTGGAGCTGACTATGTGCAAAGGAAGTTATTTCATCTTTGCTCACAAGTTAAAAAGAATCTTTCCTCCTGGCCAACTTCTGTGAACCCCATGGTAGATAAAGCTCTGATGCGTCCCAAGGCTTAGGAGAATTTCTGAAGCCATGCTCTGAAGAAAAGCATTTTCCTGTACCTGTGAGGAGTTACAACTTTTCCTTCTAATAGCAATCCACTGTTCAAGAAAACAGTTTTAATCCAAAGTTAATTCCAGATCCATAAATCTCAGAAATCTGTCAAAATAGATTATAAATTCAAAAACAGGCCTTAACACAGGCACACGATATGATAGCATAAGCTTCATTTCTGCAGTAAAGCAGAGCCGAAATCTCTTCCCTGACATGCTATCCATGAAATCGGTGGGGGAGTGGGGGTAGGGAGAAAAAGAAGAAGAGACCCACTATCTGTTTATGTCAGATATTGATTTTTGTTCAAACTGGCACCTGCCTTTAAGCTGAATCCACTCTTTTTCTTCCCACCCCCTGATCTTGGCCAGATGTTAATTGCTCTAATGTAAGGGAAGAAACAAAAATTCAGCACTGAAGATCTGGCCTGAGCCTTCTGCTTGGAAGATTTATTGGAGATACAGTCCTCAAATGTCTGAGCCTGGAAATATTCCTTCCTTTTTGGCCCCCTCTTTCTTTCCCATCACCCCCTCGCCCCCAGGCCACATATGCTTGTGTGTGCATAAAAGAGCTTCTCACACATCTGTCTTTATTATTGATAGACATGCTGGCATCTGATAGCATTTAGATTTATTGCTGCGTGAGACATGGGCTTTTTAAAGTGCTAATATTTTACCATCTTTCATGCTGAAAGAATGCCAACTTCTGAGAGGCCCAGTAGCCTTCAGGATAAACCTCTGGCTACTCACCTCTGCAGCCTGAGACGGCAGCTCCTTGGAGACCATCCTTCTTGCCTGAGCTGCCAAAAAATGAAATCTGGGGTCTCTCAATCTTTAAGCATCAGCAGTCTTCAGAGTGCACGGGAACTTTGCTTAGCCTGTGTGCTTTCTACCCCCCTCCCTCTCTCTCTCTTTCTTTCCCCTTGTGATCCAGCTGTTTGTTTTAAATTTAAAAAGTTTAAAATGGGGTTAGACTCCCCCTCCACCCAGCTATTCTTCCTCCCTTCCATGTTCACAATAGCAAGTTGCTGTTGCTGGCTTAGAGCTGACTTGTCTCACCAAAAACAAAAGCAAACAAAAAAAACACAACCTTCTAATAAAACTAGGAAGACACACATGGCTCCAGACCAAACTTTCCACTGGAGTATATCAGAATTATACCATTGAAATTAACATCTGTAAAGGCATTTGGCCATGTAGACAAGAGGCAAAACGGGCAGTTTGCAGCCATGGTATCTTTCTCTGCTCAGCTGTTCTGGAAGCATCATCAGCCTGGTCAGCTTCAATCTATTTCAGCAAGATAATGAAGACTTTTTTCTCTTGCTTCTTGCTTTCCACATCCTCTAGCTGCTGTTCCCCTGCTTTGGAAAGCACCAGTACATGAGCAGATTTGCTAATGAATGCAAAATGCCAATTATTCTGGTGTCAGGACAGCAAAGGATGAGCAGGTTTTATTCCAAAGTCCTCCTAGTATATAAACTCATCTATCATAGCCAAATACAAAAGATGCCAGACAATAGGCATGGCCAAAGCAGGCCAATTTTTTGATGTATATATAAAAATACACACATACATATGTATACAGATTTTCTTAGGAATTCTGTTTCCTAGTTGCAATCCTGCACATCCACATCTGAAAGAAACAGTAGATTAATCTCAAATTTCTTGCCAAGCAAAACTTGCCTGGAAGAATTGTGTTAAATGTTACATTTTTGGAAACTGTGTCAATCTTCCGAAAAAAACCCACAACAAAACCCAAGCAGTCAGTCCTACTGGACCCTGATCTGCCTGGTTTGTAAGCATAGCGTTACAAAGCAAGGCAGCACCAGAACAAGCACAATGCTCTGGAAATTTTGGGGTGGCTTGAAACATTTCTGTACGCTCAGTTTCTCATCCCAGAAAGTCTCCAAATGAGGCCAAACTTGTTGGTATGGTCTGGAACTAGGGATGGAAAGCTCAGAAGATTGGGTTTCCTCAGTTTATAACATTTCCTAGGTAGGGGATAAAAAAAGCCATATTGACAAAATGTTTTGCTATTTCCTGTCTTCCTTCTGACATCAAGCAGTTATCTGCATAGAAAGCCTAGTTAGAAAAGATTTTTATTGTTGTCAAGGAAGAGAAGTGAAAGTCATACAATCACAGAACCATTAAGGTTGGAAAAGACCTCTAAGATCATCTAGTCCAACCATCAACCCATCAACCAATTTTAATTGGGAAAGTTCTTGGGTTTATGTCTGTCCATGTAGGGCAGTGAGTGCAGGGAAGGTGGTCATTTTAATTATTTGTATGAGTGATATTTAATTTTTTACTTTTTAGCTGTATTTTGGGAGATCATGTTAGGAAGCCACAGTCAGCTTTAATCCTATTCTCAATATGGTGAGAAGTGTGCTTTCTCCACAGCCCTGTACCTGCAAGGCTGGCCATCATAAACAAAGTCTCAAGTGAATGCATTGATCTGTGATGCTGAGGAAAAGATCCAAAATTCTGCTTTCAGTATAAAAAAGCTCGCTATTTTTTTTTCTTTTTTTTCCAGTTGAGGATGCTTCTCTGAGACTGACACATCCTATCCATAAGATTGCATATTCCAATCCCACATCTTCTGATTTTTGCATTCTCTTCTGTGTAGCTGCTACCAGTGCTGATGTGTGCTGCCATGGGAGATGGAGGTGTGGCTGGGACTCATGTAGCTGAGAAAGGAACTGAAGACAGGGGAATGTATTTCTATGGTGAGCACGCTGAGACTCCAGCCATCCTGCTGCAGATTGGTGGTGGTGCACATCTGTGTGACTGGTGTAATCCTGACTTGCAGTTACCTACTCCTCTGTCCTTTTGCATGCACTGGGTTTTCTTACCAACACCCCAGAGGGATGCATCCAGAGTTAAGGATGGGTAAGGCTACAGCTTCTTCATCTTGTCCAGCCTTAAAATAAGACACACCCTTTATAACATACTTCGTGGCTCCTGATGATGGGTAGGAAGCTGTGAGGTTGGTTCAGTTCATATGGTGCTTCATGTAATATCTCAAAACATCACTTATAAACTTGGAAGAGTGAGCATGACTGCGCCACAAACCATCTTCAAAGCTGCAGTGTTGTGTGGGTCTATGGAGAAGCTCAGCTCTGAGCTGTGGTGGAAAGTGAGGGCTCATGCCATGTTTTAGTGTACTGAGGGCTTGCTGGGGATCTGAGACTGCATGAAATTAACAAACTTTCCTTAAATGCAAAGGCAGAAGAACGTATACTCAGAGATAACCACAAAGCCATTATGCTAGATTGGTCCCCATAACCATCCTTCCTGCTTACCTCACTCTCAGGAATCCAGAGTAATGAAGCTCAGACCCTGCTCTGAAGTTTCTGAGCTCTGTGGTCATCACTGCTTTCCTCTGGATGCATGCAGGACTCAGGGTGCAGAGTGCCTCTTAATAAATTACCCCTTAATAAATCTGCCAATAAGAAAAATAACAAATACTCATCCAGCAAAAAATGCATATAGAAATTCAAACAGATGAATGGCAAGACCTATGAATTAAATCCAGACAATACAAATGAAAATCTTAAGCTTGGAGGAAACGATAGATTTTTCAGTCAGTCACAATTTTTGCTTTGTCAGCTTTTCTGACCCGGAATTTTGTCATGGAATTACTCTATTGCTTTAGGCTCCAAAACAAAGCAAACAATTGTAGAGGAAAGAAAATCTCAAATGTCTTCCTGACCCACACTCTGCTTGGTAAATACAGGCAGTTTTGAGTTTGCAGCTTCAGCTGTGTGAGAAAGAGAGTGTCCCTGACTTAACTCATTGCTTTTCTGGGTCTCATCCAAAGCATGTGGAAGTTACAAGGTCTTTTCCTGCTGACCTTTGGGCCTTTGGAATTTACCTAGCATGTCCCCTCACTAAAAGTCATTTCACTTTACAGGTGGCTGGGCTGCAGGTTTCAGCAGGGGCTGAAGGGGTTTGGAGGAGAAGGGGGCAGCCAAGGAGGTTCAGCATGGCAATATGCAGGAGACAAGGAGCAAAGCAGGGAGCTTTCAGGATGCTGGATAGAGGCAGTGGTCTGATGTTTAATTTCATATGGCTCTTTTGTGTGGGGAAGAGCTGGAAAAAAACAGGTAGTCACTCTTGTTCTAATAACAGCAACAAAGGCTTATGCTTAAAAAGATGCTAATGGGTGTCTCAGATTATTTTACCTTCCCTTCCCCTTCAACCTAGGTAAAGCAGGCAGTTATCCACCCTTTAGATGCTGATGCTTTCCATGTGCCTTCAACTGTTTCTTTATTCATCGAATGCTGTGATACTCTCTTGAGGAATGGCCTTTAATTTGCAGTTCTGTGTGGTCTGGTCTGGATCAGATAAGAGATCCCAGCAACCCATGGTTCAGATCTTGCCCTTACACATGGACTTTGTGTCAGCATATTTTTCAGCTCTTCATCAGCTACAGTTCTTGGTTCAAACCAAGTTGGTTAGTTACTTTGCACCAAACCACATGATTGAGGAAATCCTTAAATGGCCACACTATCCAGGAGGCAGATGGTTGTGGGTAGAGCTGGTGGTAGAAACTTACCCTTTCTGTTTGCATTTTTGCTAATTTAAAATATCAAAGGGAAATTTTTTTTCTCATTTTTGGTAATGCAAAAAACATTTCTACCAGTATTTGGAGTTGAGTGTGAAGCCTGAGAAAAGCTTGGAGAGCCTCTTGGCCAGGGTTCCTGAATCTCTAGCATTGCAAAACTCTGTTTCACCTCCTAATTTGTTGTTTTAAAGATCTGACCCACAACTTCTTTAATCTCTTTCACAAGGACACAAGCCAACCACCAGGAAACAGAAAGGTTTTCTACAGACTTGTATAATGAATTCTGGAATGTGCTCTTCCACATTTTATATCTTTGTAGATTTCAACAAACATTTTAATTTCTGTGTCTAGAGGAATGGTTTACTGAACAAGGAAATCATTTCTGGAAAACGCTGGTTAGGTCTCTAGCAAGATTTCTTGCGTGGCACTTTTTAGGAGCCATGTAAGACGTAGAGCTATTTTGGAAGCAGTAACTTCATTTATGGCTGATCTTTAATAAATTTATCAAAAGCCAATATAATGTCTTCATATCTCATGACACGATGAAACTGAGGCAGAGATCTCATGAGCATAAGCTCTCTAATGGCATTTTCTGGACCTCATACATCTGCTCGGGCTGGAAATTCTCTTCCTTCATCCTATCTTGGCAATTCTGCTACCTATTCTGTCCAGAAAGATAAATAAATATCAATTTGTTGTTATTACATTATTTTTAAAAATAAACATTTTTCAAAATCTTAAGTACATTTCATTGAGGTTGGATGATGTTTTCCTTAAGAAGTCACATTGTCTAGGCTTTGGCTAGGATAACCAGGTATATGGATTTTCTACAGTAAAAATAAGATGCTCACCCTGAGATAAAGTTGCAAACACCAAGAAAAGCAAAGAGTTTCCCAATTAATCATCTAGGAGAGGTAGGCAGTTTGGAAGAAATGACTCCTTGCCATTGTGTGAGGATGCAGCAGATACTTCAGTCACTTTAATTCAGTAGAGAAATTTGTCTTAAAGAGATGTTTGACTCCTATTTCTTTCTTGTCCATTGCTTTGCATACACAGGGACATGAGGTTTATCATCTTGAGGAAGAAAAAATTATTATCTGCTGGATTTGAACTGAGTCGAAATTGAGCAAGATGAAGATAGGACAGTGACATATATTTAGGGAAGCAGAGTAGATCCATGCGCTCTTCCAATGGCACCATATAATTTGGTATCTCCATCCCAGCCAAAGAAATTTGCAGAGACATTTGCTGCCAGCAGCTCTGTAGAAACAGCTTTGTTGACAGCTCTTATAAGTTTAGGCCAGTGACTGCAGATGGCACACAAATAGGATAAAAACATGTAACTTACAGGGCCAAAACTTACAAAGGCATGTAGAGGTCTGAAAATTGTGTTGAAGTCAATTAAACTTATGTGAGATGAGTCTCAGCTAATATTAGATGTCTGAAGGCAAGATATGATAAGACATGCTCAGGGATATGATGTAGAGGTGGGTTGTTAGAATTAGGGTAGTATGGTTACGGTTGAGGTTGGACTTGATGATCTTGAAGGTCTTCTTCAACCTGAGCAATTCTGTGATTCTGAGAAAGGCCATACTGCACAAGCTAGTAAATATAGACTGTATTTCTATAACGTGAGGAAAATTATGCCTTGGAGAAACAATTCATTTGAGCTGCTACAAATACCTCTCTTGGAATGTAATAATTAATTGCACTGAGTTCTCCATTGCATAGAGAGGACAATCCAAGTAGTGCAAGAGGACAATCTCAAGTACTGCCCAGGCTTTAGGATCTAATTTGAAAATTAAGTGAGGTTCATCTTTCCCTAAACCTCTAAATGTCTTGTTTTTTGTTTGTTTGTTTGTTTGTTTGTTTCTAAACAGGCATCATAACTGACACATCAATTAATCACTGCCTCATTATCATCTGGGACCCATTTTCCATAAAGAATTATTGACAGTAATTTTTGTTGATTTCACTCTAGTTGCTAAAGTAATACTAGGGAGAAAAATGCTATCTGAAAGCGTCTCTAAGTACTGCATTTTGCATGTTGTCTGATAAGCAGGACATTTACCTCGGTGGGAGACAGTACTGTGGAAAGGATGGGCACTTTTCTTCTTCCAGCACTGAATCACTTTTACCTCTTCAGAGAGGGAACACTGGCTCCAATCCTAGTGACACAAGTGAATTATCACCCATCGAGAAGCAGGTATGTGAACTCCAGTTGAAGTTCTCTCCAGAAAACATTTGACTCAGCAGCGTGAGGCTGGGAAGGGGGGAGCAGGATGGTGAGCTGTCAAGTCATCTGAAGCAGGTCTCATCACGCTTCAAGAAAAGCCAGAGAAACCATCAACCCCTCTAAATTGCAACTTTGCTCCAAGTCTGGGCTCCTGACCATGCTTGTAAACACAGACGTGCCACTTAATAATACGTAACTACCATGCTGACTTGAATGGCATGTTTACGAGAGCAAACTCAGCAAGTACAGGAAACAATAAAACCTTATGCCAGCATTGTATTCTGGCTCTGACTCCATAAATGACCGCAGTGCCTGACAGCATCAGCCTTGGCTGCATTTTAACGACCCAGCATGTATTGTTATGCGAACTATGGATTTCTCTCTAGGTTAAAAAAAAAGAAAAAAGAAAAAAAAAAACCTATATTTTCTTTCTGTTTCCCTCCCCCTCACAGTTCTTTTTTTTTTTTTTTTAAATTCCCTCCCTTCTTCTATCTGCAAATTCCCACAATTACAGAGCCAAGTCCAACAGCTGTTGTGGCTAACGCTGCTGAAAGCCTTGTGGTTAAGGGGCTGGACTTGGAGTAACTGGACTTGTTCGAATTCCAGCTATGCCACAGGTTTCCTGGGCAACCTTGAACACGGCATTTAACCTGTCTTTGTGACTGTAGGAACATTTTCAATCTTCTTCAACAGGCTAAGAAAATCCAATCCTAAATTAACCTGAGATTTAGGAAGAGAGATGAAACTGTGTTTGCACTTGCATATCATTTTTAGAGTTTTGTGGGTTTTTTTTTTTTTTTTTTTTTTTGTGTGTGTGTGTGTGTGTGCACATTTTTTTCTTATGAGTTAAGGTCTTTGGCCACCATTTCCTTTACAAAATCATAGAAATTTCAAGTTTTAAATATGCTGTTAAGTTTGTAACCTAGTCATGAAGATTAAGAGAACATAATTTTAGGAAGGAAATTCCACATACAAATGAAGAGATGCTTGTTTCCAACTCTCCTAATCCATCTGCCATTAACTCTCTCCAGTGGTTGGTTATTGCCAAGGTTAGGGAGTATTCCATTGTGCTCTGAACAAAACAGAGTAACTCAAAGCCCCTACCACAAAACTTTTCAGAAAGAAAACCAAGCACAGCATTGGATCTTCTTATTCAGGATCCAATTACAACTAATGCAATGTTACTCGTTTACACTAGATGAGAAGCTGGCCCAACTATACAACCACTGGAAGCCAAAATAGCCACTCAGGTCCCAAAATAAAATTAACAGATAAGCAGTTACTTATTAAATCTGACCTCAAATTATTCACTTGATATGAAACTTGTCTTGCTCCTGCTTTTAAATGCTTATGTGGGACCTGTAATATTGGAGAGCATCCAAAGGAGTGCAGAAAAGATGGCAAAACATCTGGAGGGCAAGGGGTGTGAGGAGAGCTGAGGGCCCTGGATTTGTTGGGGCCAGAGCAGAGGAGGCTGAGGGCAGGGTTCATGCAGCTCTTCATGGTCCTACAGCTCCTCGTGGCCCTACAGCCCATGCTGGCACTAAAGCTGCTCATGGCCCTACAGACCCTTCTGACCCTACAGCTCCTCATAGGCTGAGGAGAGGCAGCACTGATCTCTGTTCTCTGTTTACAGTGACAGAGCCCAAGGTAACGTCATGGAGCTGTGTCGGGAGAATTGGATGAGGGTGAGGGAAATATTCTGCCCCGGAGGTGGTGGGCATGAAACAGGCTGCCCAGGGCAATGGGTACAAGTCCTCACAGAGCATTTGGACACTGCTCTCAGGCAGAGGGTTTGGATTTTTGGGTGGTGCTGTGTGGAGCTGGGGGTTGGACTCAATGATCCTTGGGGACCCTTCTAACTTGGGGATGTTATGTGGTTTGATGAACCTGTGATGATCAGCAACATTGATGAGGCTTAGTCAATGGAGCCTGAAGAACTGGCAGCAGAATATAATTATCCTTGCTGGGACTGAGAGTCATTTAACTCAACATTTGGTATAATCAGAGGCACAACAGAATGTCTGGCATCTACAGAAGGATGGCAAATATGACATAGGATCTCTCTCATCCACAGATTCTTCTCTTCAGAGGCACAAAGCAAAATGCCTTCAGCCACGTCAAACAACAGCAGACTGAGAAACTAAATCACAACCTTAAATTTCTGAAAAATAGAGTAAGACTATCTTCTGATTAGGGCTATAGTAAATTTAGGAGAAGGACATGCATGGAAACAAAAATATAAAGTGCTAACTCATTCCTTGATGAGAAAGCCTTTACGTGCTTTATTCTGGCATGAAAATGAAATTTACATCTAGTGTGAATTTCAGAGGAGATGCCAACTAAGTGCTTCACGTGGCAGAGTTTATTTTGTTTATGCTGTTAGTTTTGAAAGAAAAAAAAAAAGTACAAATAAATGCAGTGACCAAAAATAATGGGAAATTATATGGAAACAGACCACAGATTCTCAAGAGACAGCTTACAATTAAATGGGACATGACAGAATTTAAAAAACAACACACAGAGCATGTAGAATAAACAACAAAAAACTGTCCCTCAGGTCTTACAGATTCTGAGGGGCCATAAATACAAGGTAATGATATTTAGGTAAGAGAGGGAGGTAATTCATAGGCTCCCACTACTATTAATTTTGAGGCTTAGTATTTTGTGACTGGCGTAACGTTGTGTTTGGATTCTTTTTCTTGTACAGAAGAAAATTCAAAGTACAGAAGAAACATGCAGTTGTTCTTAGTGTGTAGGCTGTCTCTATGAAATCAGCATTTTCTCTTGTTTCTAAGGTGCTAAAACCCACAGATCTAGTAAGGAATGAAATGGCTTTTGGAAAGTAGAAGGTCATCTTGTTTCTGACACAGCAGGGAAAAGATCCATTTGGAAGCCACACCAAATAAATCCACATATGTGAATATCACCTTTCCTTACACTACAGTGAAGAGAATCTGAGTTGCACATTGAAGAGTCCTTGTAATATAGGGGTGAATAATTGCCTTGGATGTACCTTATTGCCATCAGACTCTTCGGAGGTTTTATATTCTCATTTCCCTACTATCAAAATATCTGGATCCCATTTTTGCCTTGCCCTCAGAACTTCCAATCATACAATAAGCTCACTACTCTGCTGTTGTGAAATAATAAAGAAATATCTTGACTGTTTTCTGAAGCAAACGTGTCTTCTGTCTGAAAGCAACGTTTATTGCAAAGAAGGAGGAAAGACAAAACGTTGGAAGAGGAATATCTGTGTTATGAGTGAGACCTCATGAAAGTCACAGGGTTGCCTAGAGCTGTGGTTAGATGCAAAGTGCAGAGAAAATGGGGTAAGGATTACTGAGTTGCAGTGTGGCCTAAATCCTTCCATCTGTTGCAGGGCAGGCACTTTAGAGACTGCAGAGATCTGTGAGAGGTTTGTGAGAAGGTATGCAAAAATGCACAAGGAGACCCAAGTCAGAAACTGGAATTGCTACCATTACTCAATCAGAGTGGAATATTTAAAATCAAATAACAGAATCCTCACAGCCTGAGCTAAAGTAAACCTTCAGCATAGTGGTTGTAGGAGAATTCTGTCTTCCATATATCCATGGAATTTGGAAATATGGGAATTAACGCCTCCCTCCTCCAATGAATTGCACTGAAGAATGACACTCAGCATTAAAAGTCTGAAACCTGATGTGTTGACAGGAGTTGTGAGTATATTGGAGGACAGGATAAAATTCAATAGGATCTTGAAGAACTGGAGAAACACAGAGGGAAAACTTGGATGCAGTTCAATTACAAATCAAGTTCTACACAGCTCAGGATATTTTTCTTGCATCCAACTCTAGACATCTAAATACCGGCTGTCTTGATTTAGAAGTCAGCTAGGACTCTGTACAGTGGGTGGATGCTTTCAGATGATCACAGAATCACAGAATCACCAAGGTTGGAAAAGACCTTCCTTTCTCTGCCTTTAAAGGACCATCATGGTCTTGGTTGTTCGTAATTAAAACAGGACCAGCTTTGTCCTATAGACCTTGGGCAAGAATTACAGAACAATCTATATCTGTACAGCTGAACCCTCACCTCCCTGAAGGCTATGTTGCCTATAGGACTTATCTCTGTTTTTTAAAGTTCTTTAAGCCATGTTCTGCCTTGAAGTGTTCTAACAGGCACAGCCCTATTAAAGAACACGGATGATCATGTTCAAGCAGTGCCCTGGTTAACTTAGTTCTCTAACACAGACTAATGAGTTCTGACCACCAAAATACAGGCTGTAGCAGAGGGTGAAAAGCTAGGTCAGTGCTTCTGGTTTTAGCTTGGTAGGTCAGGTCAAAATGACATTCAAAGGTGGTCCAAAATGGAGAAGCAGCTAAATGGAAAGTATAACTCATCTCCACAGCTTTTTAGGTCCCTCTCAAAAGAACAAGGTCTGAGTTCCAGAACTTTTTCTATGAGCTATTTACACATCTTCTGTGAATTATTCTTGTGGAATACGAGAATCCTTCTTTCCTTCTATGTTAATCAGCAACATGGACCTTTACTGGTGAAAATGAAATGATCTGAAGAAGAGAAAATAGTAAGCTCTGATGATACTGGCTTCCCTAAAACATTTCTGCTGGTACTGGAGGCACTGGAATAGAAACAGAGGTTGTAGATGCTCCATTCCTGGAGGTTTTCAAGGCTAGGTTGGATGGGATCCTGGGCAGCCTGGTCTAGTAGATGACAACCCTGCCCATGACAAGGGAGTTGGAATTAGATGATCTCTAAGGTTCCTTCCCACCTAAGACATTCCATAGTTTTATGATTCATAGGGTCATATCCCCACACAGAAGAAACTGCAGTCACATTCCCCTTACATTTGGTAAGGTGTTAGAAGCTTAGCTTTAGGCATATTTTCCTCTTAGCATTTCTGAAGCATAGCTATGGTTACCAAGCATAGGAAGTGTTTCCTTGTATCTTTGAACATGACACCAAAGTTTGATCAATTTTGTACTGTAAAGCTCAGTGTTACGATGGCAAAATCCTTATTGATCTCAGCCAAACTACCCTGCCACCATCTCCAAAAACATAAGCAAAGATTCGTGGACTTAAATATAAAGCCTTCTAAGGCATTGCCTAAAGAACTGGACCAGCTGAACCCTGTGGGAACAAAATATAAGCCTTTCATTACAAGGGGCAAATTTTAGAGCTAAAACATTTGTGCAGTATTCAAGAGGAAAATATGACATTGCTTTATTTGCCACAGACTTCTTGCATGACCCTTGCTAAACTTCTGTGCTCTGAAATTTGCTAGCATTTGTTTTCTCACATTTTTTTCATAGTTTTTACACTGAAGGCAGAATTTAACTTTCCTTGCTTATGCTGCCTAAGGATTAACTTTTTTTTCTCCAAGCAAACTATATAATCTATTCCTTCTACATGCAATAAAAACAGAGTATTTGCATCTTAAAATAGGCACTAGAGCAGTGAATCAGCTCCCTAAAAATACTGCAATTATAGATGCTATTGGACATCTCACCCTCTTCCAGCTGCCACTGTAAAAGGGTCTGAGTGTTCTGTAGGTGTATGCGCTGTTCCCCAAACCCAGGAAGATGTCTGAGACAATGGAGGCATCCCAGATGGATGTATGTACACATGGATGAAAATCTGAAACCAAGAAATCAAGTTCTTTACTATGAGAGTGGTGAGGTGCTGGAACAGCTGCCCAGAGAGGTTGTGGATGCCCTGTCCATCCCTGGAGGTGTTCAAGGCCAGGTTGGATGAGTGCTGGGCAGCCTGGTCTAGCATTAAATGGGGAGGTTGGTGGCCCTGCATGCAGCAGGGGGTTGGAGATTCATGATCCTTGAGGTCCCTTCCAACTCAAGCCATTCTGTGATTCTGTGAAACAAGCCTGAGTGGTGGATGAAATGAAATGCCCTCCAAAGGACTCCCTCTTCGTGGACCACTGAGTGTAACCTGAGAGATTACATGAAGCGAGGCAGCTATGTATGTATCTTGAAGAAGAGATGACTCCTGTAAAGCATTAGAGACAGGGAACATTTCCAATTATGTTTATGTGTAATACCAAAGACTGTATGGCTATCGCCTTCTTGGGATTTCCAAGAGCTACTGTATTTCACATAATAATAGCAGAAGCAACTCAGAAAAGAAAACTAATGCCAGTAGCGTCAGTTTGAATCGACTGAGCTTTTTAAGAGCACTTGCTGCCCAAATATCTGGTGCAGGAGAGATTTGTTGTTCACCGTCTGAAAAGTATTAACTTCTTTGCCTTGTAAAATACTTAATCCCATTTCATAATGACAAGCAAATCATTAAGTAGCAGAAGTGAAAATCCATACGGTTTGCGTTTAATAAAAGCCGTTTACTCTCTCCAGCTGAACTTCTTAAAAACATGGCATTTCCCAGAGAAAGAGAGGAAGGATTTTGGAAACTGATAATGTTAATAAAAAGCGTAATGCAAAATGCAGTCTCTAAGAGGCCAACTCTTTCTATCAGGTTTAATGTTTTCAGTAATTTGGCAACTTCTAACAAAATTTCTCTCAAGGAAACAATGCAATCAAAAAGTGACATAGTAAAGTGGCTATTATTGCAATATTTATTACTTAAATATTCTAACGTGACACCCTAAAACAGTTTACAGAGCAGAGTGTCAGAATACTATGCACCAGCAAAAGATTTGTTTGACCAGAACTTTTATTTCTTCCAGCTAGAATTTTATTGGATGGATTTTAATAGCTGAACATTTGGAAAAATGTCTTTAGAGGATGAGGTGGTTGGAACTGCTTAAATACTTTTATGCAAGCTGGGAAAGCTATTGCTTAAAGAGCAAAATTCAACACACAGCATATTTGGATAAATTATTTCCAGGCAAAAAAATGATAACCTGAGCTGGCATTCATGATAGTGGGTTTTGTGATATTGTCCCACAGGACATAATCCAATATTAATAGCCAAAGGGAAGAGATTTCCCACCCTTTCCCTTGGGAAACTCTCAGTCATCTGGTATTTGTGATTTGCAGGAAATATATCCTAATCATCAGCTTTATTTTTCCTTCTGTCATTTTTCATCTCCCCACACCTAGTCCTGCTTCAAGCAGTGTTGCTTTTACAGTGCCTCTCTAGTACATGTGAATACTGTTTTTTCTAAGCTTCATCTCTCATAAATGAAATTTGTATAAATACAAATGATACTTAATTTTTTTCATCATTTCCATTCCGTCATGTGGCTTTTTTTTTCTTTTTAAAGATATACTTAGAATTTATTTGCCATGAAAAAGATTTCAAAACACTTCTTGTGAAATATTCAAAGCTATAAAAATAAAATAAAAAATCCAAGTAATATTAATATTCATGGATTCATAGAATGGCTTTATTTGGAAGGGAGCTCAAAGATCATCCATTTCCAACCCCTGTGCTGTAAGCTGTGTTGCCAACCACCAAATCACAGAATCACAGAATCACAGAGTGGCCAGAGTTGGAAGGGACCTCAAGGGTCATGAATCTCCAACCTCCCTGCCACAGGCAAGGCCACCAACCTCCCCATTTCATACTAGATAGACCAGGCTGCCCAGAGCCCCATCCAACCTGGCCTTGAACACCTCCAGGGACGAATGGGGCATCCACAGCCTCTCTGGGCAGCTGTTCCAGCACCTCACCACTCTCTCTGTAAAGAACTTCCCCCTGATATCCAATCTAAATCTCCCCTCCCTGAACTTCAAACCATTTCCCTTTGTCCTGCAGTTATCAACCCTTTCAAAGAGTTGATTCCCCTCCTGTTTGTAGGCTCCCTTTAGGTACTGCAGGCTGCAATGAGGTCACCCCACAGCCTTCTCTTCTCCAGGCTGAACAAGCCCAGCTCCCTCAGCATGTCCTCACAGGGGAGGTGCTCGAGCCCCCTGATCATCTTCGTGGCCTTCCTCTGGACCCTCTCCAACAGCTCCCTGTCTTTCTTGTACTGGGGGCTCCACACTTGGACGCAGTACTCCAGATGGGGCTTCACAAGAGCAGAGTAGAGGGGGACAATCACCTCCCTGTTCCTGCTGGCCACCCCTCTTTTGATGGAGCCCAAATCATAGATCAGGCTGCCCAGGTCTACATCCAATCTGGCCTTGAACATCTCCAGAGATGCTGATGTCATGAGTTCTGGGATTCTGAACCAAGAGTTGTGACCACTGAGGTGTATCAGCCTTGCATTCTCTGCTTACTCAGACCGTGCAAACATCAGGTTAGCTTGAATCTCTTCATTGTCCTGATTCTCATGGGAGGGATCACTGAGGTCAGTAGGGTCATACATACAATTTATTCCTGACAATTATCTTGGGTCTAAAGAGTGGATCATATGATCCTCAGAGATCTACTTCAGTCTTTGTTCTCATTGTTTTAATCAATCTATGAATACAAATGAGCTCTCGACAATCTTTTTCATAGTCTTCTCAACGGTTCATAGAATTGTAGAACCACAGATTATCCTGTGTTGGAAGGGATCCATAGGGATCATGGTGTGACTGATGTTGTAAATCTATGTGAATAATATTCTTCACTGCTAGAGTCATCTGACATGCTCTTCTTTCTATCTTCTTACATCTTATTAGTGTCATTAAATCCTTATTTCTTGGATGCTTCCATTTATGCAGTTACGTGTCTCCACCTACAGAAATTCAACTTTTTTTTTTTTTTTTTTTTTTTACATCTGAACTACAAGTATTGCTGTGTTGTGGGATCATTTTTCCTTGGAGGGTACATTTGTGCAGCATAACACAGCACTGGATAGAAAGAACTAAGCTAAGATGGAGGCACATCAACTACCTGAGGTCCCAGGAGAGCTATAACTGGATTAACATGAGACTATTCAGAGCTAGCTGAAATATCTTCTCGTTGCCACACCCTTTGGGATGGGCATAGGGAGAAAGCAAGGTCTGGATGACCTCTAAGAAGTTTTCCTCTCTATCTTTGCCAGCTACACTTTCAATAAGGCATGACAATGTCTGGAGCTCCCCTAATCCTTTGGGAGTCTCACATGATGAAAACTCCTTGGAGTTTTGTGGGAATGGGAAAAAAAAGGCACAGGCCTATCTAGCCTTTTCAGAGAGACACAAAATGCCCTGGCTTGCAGTCAGAGCCTCTGGAAAGCCACAAGACTTTATTTAGCTGTGCCTATATTTGCAAAAGCCAAACTCCTGCCAATATGCAAATAGTCTATCCTGAAGCATCTCGAAGCATGGCCAAGGCATGTAGCTGATTGCATCAGCAGAAAATTTTTTATTGCCTATGCTTGTTTGTTTGTTTTACAAACTAATATAGAAAACCATCTTTGTATCACAAAAAGAATGAGCAAAAATTCATCTCAGTTGACCAAAACACTCAAGCCAAGGGTCTGATCAACATCACCTCCATCAGTAGTTAAACAGATGTTGATTGATAGCAGAACACCTGACATTGTAAATGCCCCCTCCTGCCTCTTGCTATCTACCATTAATTGCATCACCATCCTAAATTAAGTGGGACTTTTCCTTTCAGTTGACGTTCAAATCCTTTCTGAAAGCTCTACAAGCTCACAGCTTTTGAAAGCTCTTCAGCAGCTTCAGCTGCAAAGGTCTTTATTCAGTGATGGCTCCTCTTTGACAGCTGCTTTTTGAAATGCGTCCTACAGCAAGTTATGTAATTTATACAGCATTTACTCTTCTGATATTTCAGGGGATTAAAATGCAAATAAAAATATCCTAGAAAATATGGCTCAAGAGAATCTCAGGAAGCCATTCACTCTGTTTACTGAGAAGGGAACAGCTAAGTCAACACTGGCAATCAATAAATGCCCACAGATCTACTCCCCATAATCTGCTCCACTGTTTCATTATTTTTACTATTAAAAAATTCCATTAGCAAAAATTCCCCCCCCCCCCCTCCCCCCGTTTCAAAATTGGCTCTCCCTGACTGAATTTTAAGGTCTCTTATCTTGTCCCTAACAGACAGGGAGTTTGGCTTGTTTTCTTTATATGCTACTGTCTCCAGATTAGAAAAATGGTGTCATGTTTCCCTTCTGTTTATTTTTCCCTGGATTTTTTTTTCTTTTTAACTGATTACTGGAAAGGAAAGATATCAATTCCAGAGAGAAAACACTTGCACTTTTCCTCCTACCAAGAAACCAGTCCTCAAATAACAAGCACTAAGTCAAAGGTCTCTCATCAAATCTGAAATTTCTTCAGCAAATGAAACTAACTTTTGCTGATCAGAAATTTTGTCCTCAAAATCATCTTCACCAATGCCAGGCACGTACTTACCTTCATTTTCTTCCTGATTTAGTTTTAACATCACTCCCCTCTTTTTCTGGAGCTGATATTAAATGAATTCCCCACGGGCTACTTAAGTTAGCGCTTTCTCCACTTCTTAACATAACACAGTAATACTCCCAATCTTCAGTGTTCTTTAGGATTTAGCACCAGTCTGTCTTCAGCATTGCTTAAACAGTCACACAATCTGTAATGAAAAATATTAAAAAGCCATCATGTTTCTCTTGATGAATCGAAAGCGATTGCGTGTGGAATTCTAATTTTTTTTCCACCAAAAAAAGGATGAATTTTCTTTACAAAGCTTGACAATTTTAAGCTGTTCTACAATCAGTTTAACAGAAATGTATAAAAATAAGATTGCATTGAGATGAATTAGAGAGGTAGAATTCATGTGCATGTCAAAAAAATATTTCTAACAATTTACTCCTATGTACAAAAAATTAGATTTTATCATTCTATCATTTTTTTTAAATCAAATATACTGATGCACGAACTATGAAAAATCCTTTTTATCTCATAAAGTCTCTCATATTATCCTAATTCATATATTTATGGCATCTCTTCTTTCTGTTCTGCTTTGTTAAAAACTTGCAGCTTTTGAAATCTTTTGCCTATGTCCACATACCTGTGCTGTTAGAAAACCTATTTTCTCATTCTCCAGGGATATGTTGTCCATGTACCATATATCATATTTTCACTTATCCAAACAATTGTCTTGTCATTGCCCTTCTATCCTTGGATTTTTGCCTGACATTCCCATGCAGATGTGTTTGGCCTCCCTCCACTTGTTCTCACAAGCTGTGTTGGATCTTTCAGCTTCCTTATCCTATTTTCTCATTCCTCTCTGCATAATATTAGGAATGCACTCACCCTAAAGTATAAATTTATCAAGTCTAGATAAAGGATGATCTCTGGAATTGAAGGTTCTTTGGATCAAATGTACTCTACTCCTTATAGAGCATATTTATTAGGAGCATGGCCAACAAAATGCTTTAAACCTGAATAAGAACATACTGTTTTGCACAAAGGCCAAGCTAAGAATAGATTGAGTCTCGCTCAATCAAGAACAGTTAGAAGGATTTTTTTTTTAATGCCTAGTATGGGGTAGGATTAGCGTCATCTAAACCCCAAAGTTCAGCTCATAAAGACAGCTGAACTTTGGGATTTGCATACAGGTGCCCTGAGGAATTTCATCTGGTGCTCCAATGGGCACAGTTCTCTCAAAAGTCCATTGTCGTGTTATCCATATGGATGTTTTAGACAAACTCAAGCTTTTCAACATCACTGAAGACCTATGTCTACCTGAGTTCAGCTTTAGATTATATTAAAACTCTAGGAAAATCATGTCTTTGACTCAGTAGCACAATGATTGCTGGCTGGTGTCATCATAAATGCCAAAGATTTCTTGATTTGTTTTCAGATCCAGCTTCATAAAGACACGGGTTTAATTGAAAAATACTTCACTGAGTCGTTCTGAGTTCTCCCATGATGTGCATGGTAATGTAGTCAAGAGAGATGTGCACCTTCAAGGTGCAGTCAATCTCATCCATACAAACATATCCTTTTGTTTGATAATTCATGTCCAAGGGATGCTTATTTCAAAGCTTACAAACAGTGTTTTTCACAGAATTTCAGATCAAAGCTTATTAGGAACAATTTCTGCTATGGCCACCATATAAACAGAAGTCATGAAGAGACACAAAAATGAGTGCAATTGGTGCATTTGTTATGGTTCAGTTGTTTATGGACTGACCTCATTAAACTATGGAAATGGATGATGGTAAAAAATTTAACTTTTTAAAATTTTACTTCTTAATATTCTGCCCACTTTGGTGGAATATTACTTTGTTTTTAAACGTTGAGCTACATAGAGTTAGGTTGCATTTCTTTTTCTGGTATCTCAGCAGCAGAGTGACCGAGAAGTGCAATTAATTTACACCATTCCTACACTTTGGGAGGTAATGTGAAGAAAATGCAGATGCCTCTTCTGGGCTGATACTAAGATGGTGAGTTTGCAGAAGTGTAGGGAAATCTGTGTCCTGGGAGAACTTGGGCCAGTGCTCTGAATGAATTTTGTTCCCGTTTTTCCTTTTTTAAGTAGAAACCAATATAAGGAATTATTATTAAACAATGAATTACATAAACCTTTAGCACATAGACTTGCATATATCTTTTCAGAACAGAACAACACATCAGTAGCTTAGCTCTTGTTGAACTAAATTCACAATTCTGGAGACAAACAATATTCTGTCTGGAGCTAAGATTTATTTACTGATATTCCCACTTCTGCCACTCAAATGCCACCTGTGAACCTCAGAACTAGAACTGAGTATATAACAATCCACCAAGCTACCAACCCGTTACCTTTCCAGCTCCTTTTTTTTAGAGTGTGTGAGATAAGTCTGCACATTCAGCTCTTACCTCTGAAGACATAAATAGATTAGGATGCTCTAATCAGATCTGATAAATGTTCCTGGATATGATAAATCTTTATATCAGAAGGGAGGCAAGAGACAAATGGATGAGGCCAGGCTCTTCTTGGCAGCGTGTAGCAACAGGACAAGGAGCAATGGCCTAAAACTTGGACAGAGAAATTCCATACTAACATGAGGAAGAACCTTTTTATGGTAAGGGTGATGGAGCACTGGAACAGGTTGCCCAGAGAAGCAATGTGGTTTCCTATGAAGATATTCAAAACCAGTCTGGACACCCACTTGTATGACCTATTGTAGGGTACCTGCTTTAGCAGGGGGATGGACTCAATGATCTTTTGAGGTCCCTTCCAACCCTTGCGATTCTGTGATTCTGTGTGACCTGATGCAAAAAGGACTGGGACAGTATTTCCAATGTTTTTAGTTCCATTTCATGTGTCAGAGATCCTTGTCCAAGCTGGGCTTACACCTTAATTATGGGTCACTGTAGCCCACTTATCATTTCTAGTCATTGAGGAAAGAGGAGAAGAAACACAAGACTTAGTAGCAAGGGTTCAGATACCAGCAATTTCTTCATAATGAAGGATGGAGGAGTGGAGAGGGTGATGACATACCTCATTGCAGCTGGAGGAAAAGCTGAATATTATGGCAAAGTTTTGCATTGGAAGAACTCTGCAGGCCTCGCAACACAGAAGTTTTATAATGTCATATATCTTCATTAACCATAAATACCGCAGGAAGAAGTCCACAAATACCACTTTTCTACTCTGGTCTAGCCATGTGTCTCCCTTGCCGAGTGTGGCTACCGTGCTCTGGCATAGAAACTAAAAGGTGGGGAAGTGCCATGGGTGTTCCTGGCAGCTGTGAGGAGGTGGCTGAATGACTATGTTTTTACAGGGACTCATAAGGAACTTTAATGTGAGAGCTACTTCTCCCAGGAATGTAATGGGAATTTGTGGCAATCAAATGTGGCCTCAGGAGGGCCATTCAGATTTTAGTAGCTTTTGTGGAAAGATTAAAAACCCATCTAAAGACTGTCCCTCTTTTGCTTTTCAATTATCCCAATCCCCTGGGCTTCTTGGCCAGCATTTCAGGAAGGAATGCTGCAGTGTGAACAGGTGATGCCTTAGACTTTAGACTTTCACTACATCTCCCCCCTTCTCATTCTCCTCTTACCCCTATTCCCAATCACCTTTCCTCATTTCTAACATGCATTCTAACATCTCCTTTTGTTGCAGTGAGCACTAGTCACTCCATCCATAGCTTTTGGGAAGCTGGAAGGTCTATGTGACTTCAGCAAGTTGGCTTTCAAGACATTCACTTCCATAGCTTCGTAACTAGAACCTTTTTTAAGCTGTCCATTCTCATGGTCCAACCTGGATTTCCAAGTGGAGTCCATTTGTCAGCTCCTAAAAAATATGTTTAAACACCAAAGGGTATAAATATGCCCTTTGCAGTCTCCCCAAAGAGACAGATCTCCCACAGTTCCAGTGTCATATTTAACCCCAGTACAGGTATCATGGGGCTGTCTGTCCTGGACTAGACACCAATTTTAAGGTGAATAGAGTTCTATTGGCTATAGAGGGAGTTCACTGCATGAGGAATTGCCTACATATGGAAACTTGATTTATGAATCTTTGTCTCTGAGCTGAGCTCTCTAAAATCACTCCCCTGTCCTTGGACAAAAATAATCTCTTTCAGCTTTATATGTGGACATAGTGGACACTCAAATCTGAATACATTAGCCCAGGCATTGAGCTAATGGGGGGGGGAGCATGATACATGGCAAAGTGGGATTTTAAGAGCTCAATTTAGTTACACACATACAGGCATCTTGAGCTACTTGAGATGTTAGAGGGCATCTATTACATCTGCAAAGGTCTGCCAGATATGACATAATGACTACAGGATTCTTGTATCTTGCTGGAGCTGCAGCTGGAGGCAAAATAAAATAATTTCAGACTTCTCAGATTCCATTAGACACTTACACTTAGGCAGCTGAATTGGCCCCTTGATACCTTTAAGAGAAGAAGATGAACTGCTCCCTAAAGCCATGATTCATGATTCATAAACATTGGCATCCAGTACCATTTGAGACAGCCTTGGACTTTTAAGACATCTGTGAAGGGCTTGCAGATGTGACAGAGTGACATGCAGGAGATCTGGTCCCTTCTGGAGCAGAAACATAAGGCAGAGGATGGAGGTACCCAAACACCCGTAGTTTTTTTGCACAAGAGAATCCTGCACTGAATGCCTACTTCTCTCCATTATGAAGAGAGCCCTGGGATAGCAGCTCCAGTGAGAACCTCTACATTTACTCAGGTGAATCTCACCTGTGATTTCTCCAGCTTCTTACATGGTCAGCTCTGCCTGCCATCCCATGGAACACTGCTGATCTCACACATTCCCTTTTCATACAACTATGGAATCATAGAATTGTTTGGAGGAAAGCAAAGGAACTTGAAGGCTTTATTTCTGTGTTGTGCACGGTTGTGACTGGATTCACGTCTAAAGTTGCCTCCTGCTGTATGAGCTGTCTTTTTGTTATTAATAATACTATTATTTTGCCTCTTGCTTGTTGTGATTGATTTAGAGCAGCCACATTGGAAAGTAGAGGCTTTGCTGACCACAGAGGTTGTCTCAGTTTCATTTCAGCAAGCTTGTTATATTCTGTCCAATTCTGTCTGGAATGGATTCACTCATTTTCCCTCATTTGTCTCTTCTAAGGTGCTTTAGAAGCTCAGAAACAAGGTGAGGAGAAAAGAACAGAGACAGTCCTGATATTTTAATCTTAGCATGCATCTTCATCTGCTGTTTGCTTGTTTTCATCAGATGCCTCCACTGGGAAAAGAAAATTTCAAATGCCTATCAATTACATAACTATTTACATTACATTAGTTAGTTTTCTGTCTTCTACCCATAGCAAAACAGGCCAAAAATTCCAAAATGTGCCTTGTGCTCCAGCCTTGTAACAGAAAGGCCTGACACGTGCACGCATACATGTGTATTCATTTCTTATATTGTATGATAGATCAGTAACTTAAAATAGAGGGTGGATTTTCAAATGGCTATAATTTAGGTAAATTAATCCAACCCTTGGAACATAATAGGCTGAACTCTAAGGTAGCAAACTGCTAATATGCTGGCTCCCATAGCCAGGGGTGAACCAAAATGACTGCTTACATCTCCCTTCCAGAACTGACAGATTGAATGACTGGATCATTCATTATTGGCGAGGTACAGCCTTCAGGATAAATCCAAACCAAGGCTCAAAGTCCTGGTTGAGAATCTGTAATGGGAAGCCATATGCCCTATAGGACTTTTCTACAGTGGCCACCAGGTGATTGGGTTTACAGAGTCCTCCATTACAGTCTACTTTGTTCTGAGCTATTCTAGTCCATGGTTTAAAAGATTAACTCAGGTTATGATGGTCTCTGTTTTAAGATATGGAGGTGTTCTACTGACACATAATTTTGTTAGCAAGGAAACCATTTAATGGATAGTGATGAAATTGCAGCTATTCCTGGTATAGAACTAATCCTAGAATCTGGAAAGAGCCCATGAGTGTATGTGAGCAGAGGAAGAAGAATATCCAGAACTGCAGTGTTTCCAGTCTTATAGCACTGGGGATGGCACTTGGTCTGAAATAATGTACCTACATTTAGATTTACAAATGTAGGAGTGCAAAGGTATCACTGGTGCATAACCTCCCACAGCAGTCAATAAAGCGACAGTCGATATTGTCAATAGGAAGCTTAATTCAGCTGCTCACAGGTAGACAATGTTACATGAGAGAATATAGTATATTCAGGATACTCATATGTGGGCAGCACAAGGAAACAGGATTTATAGGAAATACTTCACCTCTTGGAGCAGCAGCTGTAGGCTAAATGGGACAGTGAAGGCCGTTGTTAATGGCACTAGGCTCCAATATCAGGGTGATTCAGCTCACCTTGAAATGAATGCTTGAGGCTTGATGCAGGACCCTATGTATAGGATGCTAGTATATTTGAGAGGTCCTAGGGCAGTTGAGATTTTTTTTATGGACAGACAAATATGACCACAGAACTTGTAGAAGGTGAATTCCACTCTGAAATGACACAGAGAAACCAAGTAAGATGTTCTAAAACTCATGGATGGCTGTGTAGCACTGAAAATGTATATTGAGGCAACTGAGCCATTCTCAAAAGGCCATTCACTGCATCTGTTTTAATTTAAACGATAATTCAGGCACATAACTTAGCAAGTGAATTGTTTTTCTCACTATTTTCAACATTAAACTTTTGGAATAACCTCTAATTGGTTTAGGAAAAGGGAAGAGGACCCATAGACCTGTAAGCATATCTCTGCCTTGGAACCAGGTGTACTGGATCTCTAGTTGCTGCCACCTGATGTCACCCTGTGGACATTTCTCAAGGACAGATGAGGTAGCACATTTGCAAAGTGCAAGGATAGCAGGATGTATGCATCACCTACTTGGCTGAAGGCAGCTGGAGCTACAAAGGTGCATATTGGCTTCCGACAGAGGCCGTGCCAATCAACAAAGCTGTGCAAGTGGTTTTGTTGGGTGTGAGCAATTGGACTTGTGTGTTGGGAGAATGTAGTAGATTACTTCTTCGCCCTACCCCACCCCACCCACCTGGGCCATTGAATAGGCCATTTCAGAACTCCTTTGGCCTTTTCTTGTCTTGATTTAAGGTACAGGAGCTGTGAGAAGGGATTGTTCAGAGTTGCACAGTGGAACAGATTCATTGTGCCTTGCTCGCAGATACGCAGCACTGCCCCGAGATGGAGTGATAAGGCTTGGGCCACGTAGCAGAACTTGAGTTTTCTGTTTTGATTGCATTATTGCAGTATATTCCACTTAATAGGTCCCCTAGTAAATGTCACCCTCCCTCACCTGGCAAGATTTCCTGGGAACAGACTCAGTGTGAGTCATTTCATTGCCTTGAAACAATGAATAAACAGCACACCTAATCCACAGAAAGGGCATGTTAGAGGGGGATGGCTTAGCAAGTTAAGTAGCAGATTTAAAACACGTAGACTCTTTGGAACCATAGAACTGAATTCAAACAGTGTCATTGGTTCTCTTTCACTCTTATTTTTCCCCCACGTTTTCATTCTCAGGGTAAACCAAAGGAATATCAGAATACTCTTTTGCACTGCAGTAGTTTGGGTTGTTCATCATTGCTTTGGGTGGGTACTGGAAAGCACCAGGCATATTTCATGCAAGTGGGAATTTACCCTATTGTCCTTGGACATATTTTTCCTCCTTCTTATTGTTATGGCCAGGGCAGGCTGGATTTCAGCACCAGTTGATGTGACCTTTGCATGTGTAATTTGCTGAGTGCTTTGGGATCACAAGGGATGAAGAGCTCTGTTTAAATGCAAAGTTTTTATTATTAGCTCCTGTGAATAGACTTCAGGCAACAGGTGTGAATTGGTGCTTGCTTAGCTAAGACTTCCTGCTGTGCTTGCCTTGAACGTTGCTCCTGGCCTCCAAGCTCTGTCAGTGCTTCTACAGCTCACACTTTCCTTCACAAATACTTTTGTGCTTCCTACAATGGCTATTTTTAAAGGCATCACTGAAATGGAATACTGCCCTGAGGATTCCCCATATTCCCTAAGGATCAGTAGATGCAGAGAGGAAATCCTAGTTTGGGGGTTTTCAGCCCGGACTTTGCATATCTTCGATCCATCTACCTGGAAGAGGTCTATCAATACAGCTATGAAGGTATTTGTGATTCAATCCTCCCGTTAGTTCAGTCTTCCTTCATGCTGGAAATCCTGTGTGCCACCTTAAGCACCATTGCTCTTTCTTGCCCATTAATAACATTTTTCCTGTTCTTTGTTCATGGGAAGGAGAGGTTCTTCTGAGTCAAGTTCTTACTCTGTATGTGGTATGATGCCATTATGAACTGATTAATTATTAGTAGGTAATGAGACAGTTGTATCTCTGGCAACTTTCAGTTAGTTCTCATGGCCCGTGAGAAAAGTTCTGATCCTAGGTCTTTTTTTTCTTTTTTTTTTTTTCATACAAGTAGTTGGAAACCTCTATTAAAATTGCATTGCTCCCTTCTGCCCTCAGCTGCTGGTAATTACAGCATGATAGCATCAGTGTCGAATGACACAGACAGGCAGTCATTGGGAAACAATTCCAGGAACACTGACTGAGATGAACTGACCTGTGAGCAGTGGCAGCTTGTTCCCAGGGGTTGCCTCACAGAAGCCAGGCAATAAGAAAAAATGGAGTCTTGCAGGTTGAGCCAGTGAGAGCAAAAACCATTTGATGGAGACAAACATTTTCCTCAGGGGCAATCAAACTTACTCTCAAGAATGGGCAAAGGGCTTTTCTGTCTACCTAAAGGTAGCACGCAACGACAGAGCATGTCTTCACTAGCAGATCCAAGATCTTTATTGCTCATCCCAAAACACTCTCTTGGTTTTCCTGAGGTATATGCTCTTACCTCTGCTCAGACACTCTCCTGCTTTGTTTTTATTTTAATTTTTTTTCCTATCTGCCTTCATTTCTGTATTTATCCCAAACAGTTCAGCAGACAAATTGGAGAAAAAAGGTAAAAATCAAAGCAGTTAAAGCTGATGCAAGTAATTATGGACAGAGCACATATATTCATTCTTGCTCAAGTTTACATGTCCTCTACAATGAGAACAACTGAATATGATTAATCCAGAATACAAGCAGTAGGTGGTTGCTTCAGTAGGTGTCAGAGATATATCAGCAATCAAATTCTTTGTACTGTGGTTCAACACAAATGGGAACATGGCATCGGTTAAAATAGATGTCCTAGTACTGGAAAACAGGGATGAGGGAATTATTTTGATTAGACAACCGTTCACTCTCCTGTGATTGTTTTCAGAACACAACTGGAAACTTTTCTAACTTCTGCTTCACAGTATTAGTTTTGCTGCAGCACCACCCTGAGTACTTAACTATTTTAGGTCAAGTCACTGCCAGAGAGAGAAATGGGGAATCAAAAGCAGGAAGCAAACACAACAGAATAGGAAATCATCACTTTGAGCAAGAGAGTAAAGAACAGGAAATACACAAAAGAACTGGTGAAAACAGAAGAGGTGGAACTACTTGAGCTCTAAAGTAGATCAGTAGACACAAACTGGTTGTTGCTGTAAAATGTTAGTAATTGTGACACAAAGGACATCCAGGGAACAGTGAAGTCCCAGATGTTAAATATTAATGAGATGGCATTAAAAGTTTAACTGTCAGTACGATCACACTAAATAAACTGCTGTTAGACAGGGATACCCTCATCTCAAAGATAGAGTAAATGTACTGACTGTGATCATCACGAAAACTACCCTGTACACATCTGTAAATATTAAAAAAAAAAAAAAAAAAAGAAAGACAGAGCTGCAACCAAATGTTCCAGCCCCCAAAGGTGTGCATGATAGGCTGAAATTCATAGATGTGTGATTTTTTTCTTAAGACAGTTCTTAACTGCAATTTGATTTTACGGTCTGTTGGCATTTGTTTCTCAGAAATTGTGAGTTCAGGTTGAGTTGTTCAGAAATTCTATTCTAAAAGTATGTTAAAGAAAAGAGCTTAAGTGCAGGTTTTGGTGTGCAAAGAGCTGTCCGTGTTTTTTTTTGACTATGCATTTCTGCTGGAAGCTTCAGAATTGTCACCTAGCTTTGAGCAGGGGTGATACTTCCAAGTATGATGAAGAAACATCTCTTTATGAGTTCATTCGGTTTTGTTATGAAACAATTCTGATGAACTGGAGACTTGTTAGGATAAATCAATAGTTCTGAAAACACTTGATACCCTAAAAATAATTTTTAAAAAAAAGGTTTTCAGTGATAAAGATATATATCTTATTTATCCAGGTATATCCTGGAGTGCATCTTGCATAGAAGAGGCCTGATGGTGGGACCACGGTCAAGGAGCAAACCCAAGAATAGGTCTCAAATGCTATCTGAAATTTGTACAGAGAGTCAATTAATCATTTAATGCACTCACTACATCTTGTCTTCCAGATGTGTATCATATAGACACAGTTTTAGAAATGCTGAAGACATGTTTCCCTTAGAGATACTTTTTTGTATGCCTCAATTGGAATTTTGGCTAGGAATCTCAGAATCTGGTTTACCAATTAATCTGCAAATATCTTCTTTTTGTCTTTGATTCTAAAACAAATACATGCTAAGTATCCCTAAATCCTTAATGTCACTATCAATAAACTAGACAACACCACTGGAAAAGTAGCTTTTCCAAAAGGTAGATGGATCATCCAGGTCTACATTTAATTTCTTATGCTGAGTACTGTTGCCAAGGAGACAAAATTTGACAGCTGTTTAACTACAGCTTTCTGCAAGCATTACTCAGCTTAATGAAGAACCCAGTTTTAAGAACACATCAGAGTTGTATGAACTGTACAAAGGTGATTGAGAAAAAAGCAAAGTGCTCATTCAGTCATAAGCTCTGTAATTCTTTGGAAATTTAATTTCTAACCTACGAACAAAATCTATTTATTCGAGATCTTGGTAACTGCAGTGGCTGAAAAGGACATAGAGGAAAATTGCTCATTGTTAACTTAATGGATTCCTGAGAGATTCAGTTAGACCTTATCACTCTGCTACTCTTTGAAGGGAAGTAGTGATGTAGGGGTCGGCCTCTGCTCCCATGTGAAGTGACAAGATGAGTGGTAGTGACCTTAAGTTGTGTCAGGGGAGGTTCTGATTGAATAACAGGAAAAATTTCTTCTCAGAAAGAATGGTAATGTATTGACACAGGCTGCTCACGGAGGTCACTGTTGGAGTCACTGTCCCTGGAGGTGTTCAAGAACCTGGAGGTGTTCAAGAAGATGTGGCACTGAGGGACGTGGTCAGTGGGATGGCTTGGGGTTGGTGTTGGTGATCTTAGAGTCTTTTCCAATCTCAAGGATTCTATGATTGCAGGGCAGGTAGGAAGTAGAAAAAGAAAAGAAGAAAAGAGGCTGCTTTTTAGAATATTCACATTTCTTTCCTCAAAATCTGCCAGACCTCAGGGGCTTGATCCTACAATATATTCACCTAGGGACAGACTCTTATGTTAATTTTGGTGCTTATTTTGTAGGATCTTCCTGCTGGAAGTTGTGCTGAGGCACAAGGAAGAGGGGGAAGTGGTATGGAATAACTAGCATGGCTTCATCAAGACGGGTCCTGCCTAACCAACCTTGTGGCCTTTGATGATGGCGTAACTGCATCAGTAGAAAAGGGAAGAGCCACTGATGTCATCTATCTTTATTTCTGTAAGGCCTTTGAGATGATCCCCCATGACATCTTTCTCTCCAAACTGGAAAGATATGGATGTGATAGTTGGACTTTTCAGTGGATGAGGAACTGGTTGTGAGATTGTACCCACAGAGCAGTGTTCAATGGCTGAATGTCTGGATGGAGATCAGTGGTGTCTCTCAGGTGTTGGTACTGGGGCTGCTGCTCTTTAATGTCTTCATCAGTGACACTGACAGTGGGATTGAGGGCACCCTCAGCAAGTTTGGTATCTGAATTTTAAAGGTTTTATTTCCTAGTCCTTGCAGGGTTATTTTAGAAAACAGGATTAAATTTATTTTTCTAGCCAAATTTTGAGAAGTTTCCTGTTTCCTGATAAAATCAGAATCATTCTTTTTCTCAGTCTTAACCTAAGAGGTAGAAATAAAATCAGAGACTAGATACACTCTGTGTTTTTCCAACTTTACTGGCAGATGGATGGACTGTTTTCATAATTTTTTTTTTTTTTTTTTTTTTATCAGCTACAGTTGAAGTCACACAATATAGTCTTCATAGATCAGTCCTTCTGATTGAGGGTCACTACGGTAGAACCCATCTTATCTAACTGTAGCCTTATGAAAAATAGGCATATAAAATCTGTTATTTCCAAAGGTTTGTGCTGTAGCCAATGGAAAAAAAAAATAATAAAGTGCTTAAAGCACTTAAAGGGTAATTTGTTTGACCAATTTAAGTTACTTATTTTGTTATTAGGTGAAATGAACCCATTAGCTGAAGATGTCTGGATGTTACTCACCCTAAGAAGAGAACTAGCAGCAATGTTGATTCTTCAAAGTAATAGAAACGTATCTCAACTATAGAAAAAATCTTATTTTCTCTGTATTTAGACTGCATTTAGAAGGAAGTAGAAATCATCTGGAGCTACTGATACAGAATTTGGGTGTATGTTCTATAATCTATTAGTGAAGATCGTGCATGTGTCTCTTATATGATTTGAACATTATTCATTAAGATGGGATTATGTGAGCAATGTGTCTTTTGCAAGATCTTTACACGTCAGTAAATTTAGGAAAACTAGTGAGGTGATTCCTAGTGGAAAAAAATAAATTCTGTTAAATTGATGAAGACATGAAAAAGTTAGTGGTAAGGCCTGGATTTAGGATGCACTCATAGGTATCTACTGCTGCATTTTACCTTTCTGTTTGATGCTGCTCCAGATTGATGCTGGTGGCAGATGCAGATTTTTTGAAATAAATTTTCTAACATGAGACAGAAATACAGTCAACTTTGGGTAGATATCTATATTTATATGTCCATCATGTAGATTTCTATAGGTGAGCTAGGGAACCGATTCCTTTGTTTGATTTAATTAATTTCTTCCATTTAATAAGTTTTAAAAGTAGACAGATGGGCTGGCCCCTGTGTATCTTTAGCAAGATGTAGTCTCCTGTAGTTCCTGTCTCATATCCACCAGCCCAATGCAGATGTTGTGGATGTCTTAAAGTCATTCAAGCTGGCAGCCTCTGGTTAGATTGCTGACTCATATTTCTGTATTTGACCAGCTGAATAGCAATTTGAACCTCACTGGTTTTGCTTATGGTTATTTACTGATTTATAATGGGAACCTATATAGGTACCGACATGTAGAGATCTCCATTTACATAGCTGTAAGCCAAAATCTTACCCCGAGCAGATTTGAAAAACCCATCCTGCTCATGCACGCTCACCATCTACTTATGATTTAGCCCTGACTATATTTCAAACTGAGCACACTGTGTAGGTGGACATGTGTTCCCAACTGAAGCTCAAAATATAACTACAAGTCATGACATCACATGTAGGAAACAGCTAACAGATGTCATGAATGTAACCAAACAACCTATGATACTAACATTAGACTTCCCAGAAAACTTTAAGGATCCATATATTTTAGCCCAGACAGGCCTTGGATTCTTTATTCTGACCTTGAGCATAACATAGGTTAGGAAAAAAATCATCTACTCCAGTCCAAAATTAGTTCCAAAAGCTGTTTGCTTAATTTTTCTTTTTATCTGCCAATTTAAAAAAAAATATATATATTTTTTAAGAATATTATCTTTAGATGAAAGCATCAGGAAACTGATGCTTCAACTTTTGTCTTGGAAGAATATTAATGTAGCCAGTGACCCCAATTAAAACAAGAGGAAAACATGATAAGCTCATAGAAACACAGAATGAAAAATAATTTGCATTCAAAAAGACTTCTGGAAGTAATCTTGTCCAACACCTTTCTGAAAGTAGGTCCAATTAAATAAAGCTGAAGGTGTATTTTGTTTCCTATTTAAACTTCATGTCTGTGATGTTGTTGTTCTTTTTCTTTTTTTCTTTCTTTCTTTTTTTTTTTTCTTCTAGTGGGGGTGTGTTTGTCTTGGAATTAAAGAGTTTTTTAGCACTCAGTCTTTTCTTTCCATGAAAGTGGTTCTATATTTTTATGAAGTCCTGGTGACTGGAAAGATGACTAAATAAGGTTGCTGGATAATTAGAAGAGTTGAGAAGTCTAAAAAATGCAAGTGGAAATAATGTGTTTTGGCCAATGTCATGAGCTGAATTGTTATTTTAATTTTGAACAAATAAAATATTGAATCATAAATGCCTTAGTCATGCACAAAAGACTTTAATCTTGAAGAACTGGAAGAAAAAAAAAAAGGAAAAATGTTATTTGAAATCAAGACAAAATGAATTATATTTTTGATAGGGAATTTATGTTTATGCATACTATCATTGATATTTCATACCAGTAACATTAGGAAAACATCATCTGTATATGGTGAATAATCCATGTGTGTCCCTCAGTGTGTTGGTTTCAAATGATGGCCTATGGAAGCAGAATTTAGGTGATTTCTAAAGCATCCCTCTATGGTAAGGCTATTGAATTTAAGACATGACTACAGCATTCGAAATCTCCACCTGTTAAGACAGAAAACATGTTTTGAGACACAGTGTTTCAATAGAAGGCAACTCTGTAGATGCTGAGCAAGGAATAAGAATTTTGGAGGCTTGGATTGGTTTGCTAAGCAGAGACATAAACGATATTTCAGACTTCCTAGGATATTCAAGGCATACACACAGGGTTGGAGACAATAGACAGGATATGTAGGAGAACCATCCTCTTCTGAGCAAGAAGTGTTGAGCAGTTGAGGCATCCTGTGACTTTCCAAATGTCACAAGACACCTATGTTTAGCAAACCAAACTGAGTCCTTTGTGATTTGCTCACGATGAGACAGGAAATTGTTGTCAAAATAAAGCTTGGACTGTGATTTCCTGAGGCTGCACCTGTTCATCCTAGCCATAAGAGCATCCTTTTCTTTTAAGGAGCACATGACTTTTTGAAGGGTGTCACGACATTGAAACAAGAACAGACAATGTGAAGTTCTTTGTTTGCAAAATGAGAAATTGAGAAGGAATAGAAGGACATTTCTCAGCCCCTAAGCTATGTAATCTTGAAGTATCAACATTTTAGAAGGCAGTTAGGTCACTCTGAGACCAACTTCAGGTGCCTATTTCAGGATGTGATGATTTATTCACATACTCAGATACAGGGGCTTGTGCTGCTCATCTAATCATAAAATCAGATGACGGCCAGTTTGAGCTTCCTGTGTGGCTTGTAGGAGTGCAAAGGCCAAAGATGGGGAATGTGCTCATCTGGTCTTCAGATCACTCCTATCTTAGCAGATACAGATGAACTAAGCCTAGATGTGTAATGACTACTGAGGGAGCTTGGATATATGTAACAAATGCAGATGCCCACATGTTAATATTTAGAGGCATTTACAATATCAAACTTGTTTTTCTCATTCAGTTAGATTTCCTTTTTCCTCGCTGTTGTGTTCTACTCATGTTGTAAATTTTAAAATCCAGAGAATTTGGAAAAAAAATAATATTGATAACTGATGTGTGCCTTGGGTAATAAACTCTGCTCCAATTCAATGTCCTATATTGCTAGTGTGGAAATTCAGAGGCAAAGCCCCACTGTATTCACCAGTCAAAGGAACTGGGCTGTCTGGCTCCAACCCAATGAATCTTGTAAACCAATCGGATTTTTAATTGTTTCTTAAATATCATAACATGAGAGAGTCCCTGCACTGTTTGTAGACATAAATTTTATCCTCAGTATGTGAAATATATGTGATATGAACTTTATATATGTAATTTGAACAGCAATTCTGTTTCAATACAATCAATATTTGTATACATCTCCCCTTATTTTTAGATGCTTAAATATATGATGTGGATGTTTAGAAGTAGATAACAAGTAGAACAAGAGATGAAGATTAGCAGCCAACATCAAGCAGCTTTTCTTTTCTCCCCCACAAAAACAAATGGTGTGCATCACAATAAGAGATTCAACTTCAGCTGAAAGTTTTAGCATTAGGAAAGTCTTTGTATGTCAGGGATATTTTAAATGTTAGAAGAAAGAAGAAAACTCATGAAAATAGATTAAGTAAACACACGTGAAATGGGGTTTATTTTTGACTCTCTTAATATACAGGTTAAGAATTGGTCATCAAAATTATGACAAACAGTAATAGCAGCCATTCACATTCGCTGTTGTTGAAAGCCATTGTGTGATTTAATTCCTATAAAAACTAAGAAATATCACTTAATTTTTGAAAAAGTCACGTTCATAAAGTTCAGACAATTTTTAATCCACTTGAGGATAAAAAAAAAAGTAACGTAAAAAGTATGATTATTTTTTCAAGCACTGATTTCCATTGCTGGAAATCTGGAGTTCTGGATTGAAATCAATTATAAAAATATATCAAAATTAGTTCTGACTATTGTTAAAACGATCAAAATTGAAAAAGCAAGCAAACAAACAAATGAAACCATTTTGTTTTTGGGGAAGAAAAAAAGTATTTGATCTACCTGACTTATTTTTCCCCAAATACTTGTTTTTGAACAATGAAGGGCAAAGAAATGCAATCTCCAACTTGCAAACTTTGAAGAAGTGACCAAAGCACTTCTGTCCCAACCTACTTGCTCTTCTGAAGCCTTATTTAGGAAAATCTGCCACATATGTAGTTCTCTCAAATTGTTTTTTTAAAGTCTTCATGCATTTTGGGTGATTTTAATCTATGTTTATTAGAACAAGGGTTCATTGCTAAGGACTCACTGTTAAATTCATTGTTAGCAGCAGCTTGTGGTGATACTATTAGGACTGAGAGCAATTATTCCTCCTCATTTAAGCTCTTCATGTGGGTGTTGAAACAAATGATGACCTCAGCACAGATGATGGATGGTGACTCATTAAGCTATGGCAACCCATTTCTCCACACGCAAAGAGATGGCACCAGTGGGCTTTACTGGTAATGCTCCATCTGATGTCTACCAAGCAGCCTTTAAGAGACTGAATGAAGCAGTCTCTAAGGTAGAGTCTTCTAACTCTACGAAAAGACAAGAAAGGATTTCATTTCAGTATTAGAAGGATGATCGTCCGTATTGGAAGACAATCGTGGGCTGCGTGGAGAGATGAGCTTAAAGCATGTGGATTTTGATCTGGATCTGGATATTGACATGTTAGAGTAATACAATGGGCTTTAAGTTACAGCGTAGGAGTTAGATCCTGGTTCTTGTTGCTTCAGTAGGAGGATGAGCATAGCACTTATATCTATATATATTGTTTTTCTTAGGGGAAGGGCAGAGAAAGGTAATTTAGATTGTACCATCCTGTTCTTGAATGGAAATCTTAACTTATGGGCATGAGACAGACTATGCCACTTACCCTTAGGTTAGGAAATCAGCCTCTTGTTTGTTTTATTTACCACTATCAATGAACTCAATGAATCTGAGCTTAAAATGGGCTGGGGGCAGGCAGTTTGTGAGTAGCTCATAGCACTACATTCACCTTGTGGTCAGGTCATAGCTAGACAACTTCCCTATACAGGACTTTGGTTTTCAGCACAAACCTTAGAGATTAGGTTTTTTGCACTTCTATTTTTGTTTTCATTCACGTGAGGCTTCTGGGGTATCCATCTGAAATGCTTGAAACCCACTCAGCAGCAGCTGTTAACTTTTTCCAAGGGAATTCACATCCAGTCTCCCTACTGATTCAACTCTCTCACAGCTGGAGTGATTTATTTTTACTTTCACCCTCATGGAGAAGCAAATGAGATGTTTTTTTTTTTTAATTTTTTTTAATTTCCTTTCTCTAAGAACTTCCCTCCTCCAGTTAGATTATGCCTGAGGGAGAGAGGATGAGGACAGAAAGTACTGCTCCATGAGAAGTCCTGGGAGATGTTGCAATTCAAAAACATCTCCTTGAGAGCTGGTTCCCTCCTTGTTTCCTCTTATTTTGAGGAGTCTGGGGATTTCTTAGTAATGTGATGCTCAGCTACAATAGCTGTAGTTCTCAACACCCTGCATGCTAATATTTCTGCATTGATTAGGGAACTTCTGGGTAGTTCTAAAGCTAAAGTCTGCCCATGTTGTTTGCACAGCATGGAAATAAGGGATATTTCTGCTGCCTGAAAATTGCACTTCAGGGAGCAAGAACAATGTCCTAGGGGAAAAAAACATAAAAGGGAAAAAAAGTGTATATACTTTTTAACACTAGGTAAAAAATACACCTCTGTCTTGTGAAGGATCTCTTTGTCATGTATGGTGCTGATCACATCAGGAGTCCCTGCTTTTTCCTTTATGCTCCCTACAGAGACATGACTTCCAGGTCACACTCTGGCTTGGTTTTATGACCTGAAATATGCAAGGGATGGACTGTTTTTTCTTTCCCTGCTGTAGCCTGCATGGGTGGATAGAAATTTTAAATTGGTATCAAAATTTAATGGAATTACATATGGTAGAAGCTCTTGAAGGACTATAAACCTGACTCATGAGAACGAGATAGACTATAAAGCCAAGGAACTGGTCACCAACTGGGATACAGTAAGCTATTAAATATAAACATTTTAATTTCCAGAATAAATTTTGAAGATTAATAACATTACAATGCTTAATTAAAAAAAAAAAAAAAAAAAAAAAAAAAAAGACAAAGATAATTTCTCTCCAGTTAACGTGATTTGAAATCCCATATTCTTTCCTATGCCCATAATCCTTTGCAGGTATCTTCTGCATGGAAACCTGCTACACCTGCTTTGCCTTCAGGCTGACTGAGGCAGAAAGTAATTGACAGAAGCAGACAGTAAATAGGCATAAATTGGCACAATACTTTCACCTCAGAGGAGATATAAAGTTTAGTGTTGCCTGAGGATCTACTTCAAAACACGAAGCTAGCCTCTTGCCTTTTAAACTGGAACAAGCAAGTGTGAAAACAAATCAGTGAAGTCACACACCCCAAAATTGTATTTGGCTTTGTCTGAAGCGCTTATTGTGAGTTACGAGTCCATGTTTGCAGAAGAAACTCAATCCTCCTAATTGCAAGATATTCTGGGCCTGTTGTGTTTTTCCATGTCAAGCCCCCTTCAGCCGAGCAAATATAATAATAATACCAGTGTCACACATCATGAATTCACACTTCACAGACCAGTAGGTGAGGACTAAGCACGGCTGCATTGAAACAAAGGAGAGAGGCTGCAGTTCCACATCCATTCAAGACATTGTCTGTTCTCAGCTGTAGTTGAACTTAACCATATTGCTTAAACAGCTTTTGTGTCACTTTCTGGCAGAGAGGCTTCCAAGAAAAAAAAAAAAAAGGTTTAAAAAATGGGCAGAATGTTTATTTTGCTTCTATTGACCACCCAAAGTAAGCCTAATAAATCAAGTGATTAAATCATTCCTGAAATATTTCCCTAAAATAGATTTGCATGAACATATTGAAAGCTAGGGATCATGTTAATCATAGTAATCTATAATACTTCATGCTTGTGTATTGTGAGGGTGCCAAAACACTTTCTGAACATTAATTAATTGAGTTTCACGTTACGCTGTGTGAGCATAGGGATTATTCTTGCTCTATTGCTGGAGGGTGATGGCCGAATGATTTGCTCAAGGCCACCTGACCCACAAGCCAATGCCAAGACAGGGAGCTGGACTGAGATAAGCTAAATGCAAGAATCCAGAAGCCTTTTTTCTGAAGGCAGGAGGACTCCTGGGTATTTGTCAGTGAGTGAGCCCAGTTTCAGAGGTCATTTGGATCAGGAGTAATTCCTTCAACACCAGCAGAGCTGCCTTGTGGTAAGACAGCTTTTTTAGGATCCAAATATGTAGCATTACAAACAATTTACAACTATTTATGAGGCTGGATAGTGATAGGACAAGGGGGAATGGTTTTAAACTGAGAGGGGGTTTAGGTTAGATTTTAGGAAGAAGTTTTTCACTCAGAGGGTGGTGAGGCACTGGCACAGGTTGCCCAAGGAGGCTGTGGATGCCCCATCCCTGCAGGCATTCAAGGCCAGACTGGATGTGGCTCTGGGCAGCCTGGGCTGCTGGTTGGCGACCTGCACACAGCAGGGGGTTGGAACTGAATGAGCATTGTGCTCCTTTTCAACCCATGATTCAATACTTTGAAGGCAGCAATATGACTATCAACAGACAAGGAAGGAAGATCCGGTGTTATGGGACAAAATAAAACAAGACATTTGAAGAATAGCATTGCTAGCTGCCCAACACTAACCCCTTGTCTTTGGGAGCATGTTAAATGTGACTTCTATGTCTTTAGTGATTAAGTTATCTGTTGCAAAAATTGCTTAGACTGAGAAATGTTGCTTATAGGTATTTAAAATTTTGCATGTGATTTTTTGGCCAGGTCACAGAAAAAAATCAGCCCTGTGGTTGAGAGGTTGCTGTGATGTCCAGATAGATAAAATAAAAGGTTTCCACAGAGTTTCAAAATGCTAAAGAAAATCAGTATTATGAGTGAGTATCAGTATTATGAACATGTATGTGCTTTTTAGGGAATGTTTTTTTTCTTTCAGAACTTCTTCCTATCACAGCTGCTGTGCCTTGGTGCTGTGCCCTTGCACAACATCCTGAGATGGTGAGGACTGAGCTCAACATATGTCTTCCTCTGCAAGTGACTCACGTCGCTGCTACTTCCTAGACCTATATCCAGACAGGATGGCAACCATCCTTCTTGGTCTTTTCTCTGACATGATCACGTTCCCTATGTTTTATTTCCTTCTGAACACTCTCGTCACCATGCCATCATTTGTTTATTCCCCTCACTTTTGACAGTGGGAGGACAGGCACCAATTTATTTCTTTTTCTTTTTCCTTTTTCTCCACCAAGGGCAGCTCCAGGAACACATCTACTAACAGCTGGCATTTGTCTTCCTTCCTGTTTTTCTCAGCTCTTAATCCTGGCCATGATGTCAGGCAGTGAAGGCTTATGTGGTCAATTTGTACAACTCTGTACAAGTGCAGCCTCTAATTCAGGAAGTCTCTTTCCCTCCTGCCAGCACTGAGCCACTGGCACTCAGCAATTACGAATCCATGCCAGAAAAAAGGCCACGAAGCAGCAGAAGTTTCTAGTGCAGTGAACTCAGTCACCAACTCTGGGAAAATGAAACATTACCGGAATATCCGTCACTACCCATGGACACTGTGAACACCACCAGTCAGGAAGACTTAATTGGTCTGGTGGATTTTTAAGCCCAGTTATCACACAAAGATTGTAGCATGGCAACAAGTCTGACCCGTCTTTCGATGGCAAATCTTCCCTTACCTTTCCCAAGTCTTTCTCATAATGACTAGCTTGAACATCAGATTAAAATAAGTTCTTTCATCAGTGACTAATCCTCCATACAGTTACTAAACCATCACTTCTTTGGGAAAAGTAAAACATAATTTTCAGTGCACATAGAAAAATAATCCCTATCACCTATTTTTTGACTATTGTGTGTTCCCTTGAATACAGTTATCCTATACTTATACAGATCTGGTTCTGCGAATTGAATTTGTGTGAGTTGCACAAAAGAAAAGATGCACCATCCCTGGAAGTGTTCAAAGTCTTGGGGCTTTGGGCAACCTGGTCTTGGGGAAGTGCTCCTGTCCATGGCAGGGTTGTTCCTTCCAGCCCAAACTTTTCTACAATTCTCAATAATGCAGGGATGGAAGGTCCCTATAGGTGTTACTTGTTATTCAGTTAATTTAAAACAGCACTGCAACTCTATTCACAGACAGTACTACCTTCTCTCTCTTACTTCTCTCTGCACAGTTCTGCTTCATCCCTTATTAAGGCTCTAGAAATTGCTGCATGGACAGTGAGTCAGGGCAGGGAACTGATCCCAGTGACAGCTAAGCTTGTCAACAAAGAAGAATGTAATTTCCAGCTAAATGGATGTCCTTGTTCCCCATAGTAGATCTGGATGAGAAATAGTGTTAGCAGCAGGAATGTTGCTAGAATGAGCACCCAGGAACGTGCAAGGAGGTGCAGGACCAAGTTACTTTGAGGCAAGATTTCACTTGACATAAAATGATCAAAAACACCGAATCCCATGCAGTTAGAATGACAGTTTGCTCACTTCTACATCTCCTGTACAGCAAGGCACCTATACATATGCAAAGCCCCTTCCCACTCCTCAACAATGCATGCCACATGCAGCTGTTCATCAGATAACTGGTTCTTTAGGTAGGGGGATAAAATAAGTGGTGGAGAGGAAATGAAAGAGGAGTTTTTGTGCCCCTCTACAGGTTTGGTAAAATCCTACATCTCAGAGTTTGCAATTCCAGCTCTTTGTTTTCTCCTCAGTACACCCAAAGTGAGATTCATCAGCCCAAATTTAGTGGAGCAATTTCAGGTTTTCTTTGTACACAGCTAGGAGAAAATGATGTTCCTCCAGAGCTGTAGAAAGCTGGATGTGTGAGGTATGGTAGAAGAACTGGGAAAAGCCTATTCAACAGAAAAACCTGGGAGGACTGGCAAATGTTTAAGCTTGAGACATCATGTTTCTGGCGAGTACCCATTTCACTTGCTCCTGCAGCGCAGCAGAAATGAGAAGTCAGATTTTTTTTTCTCATCTAATATTAGGCATCTACAGTATGGAAGTCTCCAGTTCCACTGATCTCATTTGATCCTCTTTGTAGATAAACAGAGAAACAGGTATTTTTATGTAGAAATTTATCTCACTTTTTTTAGAATTTTGTTGTAGCATTGGGGTCTTTCAATCTGAGGACTCAACTGGTTGACAGAAGGAGCTTTGAGATTCTATCTCAGATGTTGATGTCTGGATGTGGTTATGCAGTTTCTATTCTTGTCTTCCATTCATGCACTTTGACAGATGAAAAAATGACAGAAAGCCAGCCTGGACTCTTCTTCCTACACCTCTTGGTGCTCACTGCATGAAGAGAGCTGTCCCAGAACTGCAGGGCTGCAACAGACCTCTGTGCCCTGCAGTGGGCATGTGGTATGTGTTGGGATTGTTATAAGCTCAGCAAAGAAAGATTTCTTCAGCAACAGGATGTGGGCAACAGGAACATTCAAAAGACACTCTAGAAGCAACTCAGAAGCTGCCATGCCAAATAGAAAACATCTGGCAGAAAAAAATAGTACAAGTCTCTTGCAAGTGATTGTGTTAGTCAGTGGCAGAGGTTTGGCATCATGTGGGGCATAATCAAGCCAACAGTCATAAACAGTTTTGGATTATGCCATGCATATGTCACAGATGCCACTTTGGGATTATTACTTACTCTTAAATTGCTGTTGCTTATACCAAATGAATATGAATTCCTTCTGACAGCAAGACTTCTAATTCTCTCCTTAGAAGAACTGTGGAGAAAAAGTGAGGCTAAGAAGGGATAGATTTCCCCTTGATAATGAACCTGGAAGTTCCTTCTCCCCGCTTCCTATTTTCTGTCCATGGTACCTCTAGTTGCATTTATCCAGTTGACTGGGCACCTCATTTGCCCTTACATCATCCCCCTGAGGAGCATTGTTATCTCATGTTTGGTTCTTCCTTTAAATTTAGTGCTGATACCTCTCAGAAAGGAAGGAGTTACCCCCTGGAGATCTCTGCATCTCTATGCTGAAGGTACCTAAATCACAAACAACAAACATTGAATCTTTGCACTGCTATAGCGAAAAGAGATAATTTCCCCACTGAGTATTTGAGTCTGCTTTGCAGATCTGCTCCAGAGAAATGAAGACTTTAGCATGTAGAGGTGAAATGGTTAAACCTGACTGCCTGGGAACAGACTACCAACTTCTGCATATAAACACAGACATCTCACACCTACACTGGTCGAAAATGCAGATGTTGCTTAGGATTTAGGGATGCTCAGCTCCCACTCATCTCATAAACCTTCACACGCACTGTAGCATGGTGAGACCTTGCATGTCGACGTAGCAAGAGAGATGCCTCTGTGGTGCATGCTCTGGGGCTCATTTTCAATGGGACTGTTCACCAAAATGAAAAGTTTCACCTGCAGAGCAGGGATCAGCAGATGTTTCCAGAGTTTCAATAGTATATGTTCTTCGTAAGTGCTGGCCATAGAAGTCAGTTACACGGCAGTCACTTGTGTAAGAGAAGGACAAAATGGGAGGTTATTGTTGCAGTTTTTGTTTGTTTGGAGGAGGGGGAAGGCATTAATTGTTTTCCTGGGACAGGCAATGAGTTACTTTAATTCATGGTTTATCATAAACTTTGTGAGAAGAACATGCATGAGAAGAGAAAGGAGAAATATGTTTTTTCCAGGCACAGCCTTATGGGAAGAAGAAGAAATTATTTCTTTCCTGAAAACACCTGAGCTGGCTAAATTGGGAAAAGCTTCTGGAGAACAGGGAGCAAACAAGAAGGGAGAGAGACAGCTGGCTTGGAGCCTGAGGCACAAGGAGACTCCAGGACATTTCCTGAGGGGAGCTGGAGGCTTGCCTCTGGCACAGAGCAGAGCCACAATGAGGCCTCAGAAGTGACGGGAAAAAAGGGACTTTCTTTGGGATTCAGAGGGGATGGAGTTCATGCAGGAAGTGACAGGAGATGGTGGGAAAGCAAGACAGAGGCAAAAGACCTCCCACAAGTCTCACTGTGTCTTTGAAAGGCACAGCGGGGAGGACTTGTTTGCAAATCTTTTCATTTAACATCTCACACCATCTCGATTTCACTGTTCAGTGGGTTACATTGAGGTTGGATCTCATGTCTTTTGACTTGTTCTTTTCAAAAAAGGCATGATCTGATCTGTCTCCAGGCTTTGGCTAACCTGAGGGTACATCACAGTGCTCATAACCCAGGACACAAGGCACTTGCCAGGGAGTGAGAGATCTTCCTGCTGTCCCTCCCTGTCCTTCTACCCTACGTGCTTTCCTCCTGGCTTTGTGGAAGAACTTCAATGTATTTTTTCTATAAAATGTCATAAGGGGATGAAGGATGATACGAAACCTTCTGAGGCACCCCCCTTAAAGCTGTGCTGTTGGGGTGAAGTCAGGGAGAGAAGAGGTAACACGGCACAGGCTGCCCAGGGAGGTGGTGGAGTCACCATCTCAGGAGATGTTCAAGAACCATGGAGACGTGGCACTGGGGGACATGGTCAGTGGGCATGGTGGGGATGGGTTAGTGGGTAGACTAGATGATCACAGTAGTTTTTTTTCTAATCTTAATGATTCTGTGATTCTATAAGTCTATTGCCCACCAATTAGATAACTACCCCAATTATCAGAATCTAGCTCTAAAATCTTTGAATGTATGACTTCCAGGACATCATCCTCTTCCTGTTCATCATATTCCAGTTGTGTTTGTAGACCACTGTCTCCAGTATTTTCCACGAAGGACCTGAAGAAATTCAAGGCCCAGTTATTTTTGCAGCAGCAGGTAATATCCACACTGCATGCGTGTTCAGTAGACCTCTGTAGTCGTGCATAAACAGAATACAACTGGTTACATGCTGAACAGAAACATCCCTGTTTATGCCACAGATGTCACTCCTGGTAGATATCTCTTCTAGGGACTCTCCTTTTCATAGGTGGTAACCCAAGTGTTTGGCAAAAATGGTAGGTGTCCTTCGTGTGGTTTCTATAGGGTCCCTTCCCCTTACAGAATGTTTCAGTTGTACTATGGGTCTAGGTTGGCCATACAAGTCAGGGCATTTCTCTCTTTTCTTTAGCCACTAAACAGATCCATCAGATGGCCTGCTGACTCTGGTTTTCCGAGCTTTCTGATTCAGGGAAAAGACCACCAACAATTTGCAGCAAATAATGGGGGTGTACGTTTGAGAAAAGGACTATTTTGCAGCAGCACATAAGCTCTTAATGTCCTTGGGAAAAGCCAACATAAAGCATTTTTATTGCAATAATAAAACTTGAAACTTGCATGTGGTGTAGGAGGAAGTAGAAAATAAGAGTCTGTGGCAAGTGCTCCTATGAAACTGCTACACAAGCTACAAAGCAAAGAGTTATCAGAAGTAGGAGGCATACATCCCAAAAGTGGCTGCTTGGGAATAACCATTGAGGAGTTCTTAGGAATCCAGTAGATTCACTTAAAACCACATCATTGTTTTTAGGGAACATGCTGTCTTCTCAACAATCTTCTTTAATAAAAGGGTAAAAGGAAACATTTGGGGAAAAAAAACCAACAACACAACAGAACATATTCATTGAGGCAGAAACCTCAACAAAATGTTTTGGAAAAATATTTTGTCATGTCGAAACTTCTCATTTATTCTATCTGTTTAATCTTTTTATATTAATTTACATTGTCTCATGTTGCCTTGGGTGTCATGTACAAATGTCTTGCTACTGCAAATGAGTGTTGTAATATGGCCATGTAATTTTTAGAGCAGCAAAATAATTTTGTTTTACATTTAGATTAATTATGGACAGCTGCTGCTTAGTACAAACATGAAGATCTTTTTTTCATTTCTCCTAGATAATTTTCTCCTGTTCATCTTATGTTAGCTAAGTTCCCTGAAAACCTGAAAAAAGAATACCATTCTTCAGCTTGACTTCAGGCTATGTGGATGGGAGAGATGTGTAAGGAAGAGAGGCTGCTTGTGGTACATTATTGAGAAGCTTATTTGTGCAGTGAAGTCACCATGAGTGAACAGATACGAGGGTGCAGAAGGGAAAATAATGAATTTTACTTAGGGGATTAAGAGTATTATCAGAGTTCTCTTGGCTAAGATATGATGTGTCTTTGTTCTGACAATGGTAAGTGCTAAAGCAGCTACACTCCTCCTGGACATGGACTAGCCCAATGAGATTAGGCTTGGGATGCTACACAAAGCCTTGAATATTGCCATAAAAATATGCTGCGTATTGGCTGTGTAATGATGTGTAAGGAAAAATGTTCGGAACTCTCTATGGACCCAACTGACTCTGTGTAATCAGAGCAGAGGAGGAACACTGAATGTCCTAAATTCACCCACATGACCTACACAAGACTGCCAGATCACATGAAGGCATATCTAATTCAGAATTACTACCGTCTCCCAATCCTTTTTGTAACCCATGACTCCCCTTTCGGGACATGCATTGGAGTCAAGCTAGATTACAATGCTATCCATGTTTTGGCGTCCTAAATATTGGGGCCACCAGTAGAAATTTATTTCCATCCTAGTGACAGTAACTCTGTAATAGCCTGACTGCTTGCAAGTCTTGCAAGAAAAGGCATGAGTCAGAATTTTTTTTTTTGTTCAGCTTCTTTTATTTTTTTCCCCAGGACTGCATTTTATAAGCTGGCAAGAGCTCACATTGACATAAATATTGAGCAATTCTTCCCATCTTGATGAGGACTTTTGGAACGGCAGGATTCATGAGCTATTTCAGCTGAGGATAATGTAGCTTGCTCTTAAGGCCCCCTTGTTAAAAATAAGCTGCCTTCCATGTGGTTCTCCTACACTGGGAAACCAAATCCTTTTGTCAGTCAGCTGGAAATCTGCTCAGCCACCTGAGATTCATTGTGGATGAGAGTGTTTACAAGGCTCAGTGTAAGTATCCCCACTCAAATGTCAGGGGGCCCTGTTAAGTCAACAGGAGCTTTTCCCATTGAGTCCAGTGTCCTTTGAATTAGCCTGAGGTGGTGGATGTTTCAGTAGGTTGTTGTGTGGGAGCCTGATTTTGTAGTTAAGGCACCAGTGTGGGTACAGGAGAGCTGTGCTGAGTCCCTTACCTGTACGATTGAGGCAGAAGAAGGGAGAGACAGACATCTGATTTCCATCATTTTGTCAGTTCTCCAGCAATTCCATAAAGTAGTAGATTAAAAAAAAAAAAAAGGATTTATTACAAAAATGATGACTCAGAAAGCAGAATAACATATGTTATGTTTAATTCAGAATAATTCATCATTTTTACATTGTACGTTTTCTTTCTGCTTTCTCAAGTGAGCAAACTTTCTGTGGGTACATCGTGTCTGTGTTTTCTCCCATCTTAAAATTCAATCTCAAGCAGCTTAATAAAAGGTCAGAAAGGCCCTGAAAACTACAGGGAATTGGTATTTTGCCGTTCAAAACTGTTTTATCAATTAAAACGTGAACACATATTTTGAATTCACTGCATTTTGAAAGATTCAGATGTTCTGTGCCTGTGTCTCTCTAACTGACACATCTGCATCTCTTGAAATGTGAAATGCTGTCTCCTGATGGTATTTAAAAAAACATTTATGCATCATTAAATGAAATCCAGGATGGTTTTCTGAGCACTGGAAGTAAGGAAATCCGCTTTCCTACAGCTTTACGTCTGCTGGAAATGTGACTTTGCTGTCTCAGCTTTGGCTGAGGATTTTCTTGGGGTTGGGGCATTTGCAGTGACTCCCCTGCATCTGCTCTGGTATGTAAAATTTAAAGCTGTTTCTTACTGAGTGTTTGTGCTCTGTCTGACACAATGGGCTCACGACCTCTCCTCAGCTCTTTGGATGTTGTGCTGACATGCACTGAGCATGTGATGTCCTTGAGTCTCCTGCTTTTGTTGTTGTTCACATGTTTATAAAGCAGGCTGCCTGCAAATCTAAATTTAGAAAGAAAAACATACGTGCTCTGGCAAAACTGAGCAAATGTCATTGTGATGGGAGGACCCCAGGGGCTCAGGCCATAAACCATTTCAGAGTTCAGGAGTTTAGTCCTACAAATGTACACACAGTTCACTATGCAATAAAAGTGAGAAAAACTAATAGGCAACGCTTCCACTTTGGTGTCTGTAGTGGCAACAGAACCACCTTCCCATTGCTTCTATCTGAACTGTTCTTTGTTCCAGGCAGAGAACAGCCTGCCCGTAGCTCCTTCTAGGCTTGGATAGAGCAAGGCAGCTTCTCTCAACCCTCCAGGTCTTGTTTGCTATCTCCATCCCCTGGTGCATGCCAGGGAAGAACATTTTGATATCTTATATACTGTGGTGTAAAGGAAATGGAATCACATTTGGAATTGAAGGAGAATAAGAGCAAAGAACATTAATTGAAACTTTAGTTAGATTTGGGGGGGGAGAGGGGGAGGAATGACATTTCAATTCTTAAGTAAAGC
>NW_024962334.1:48164521-48167889 GCF_019238085.1 Lagopus leucura | reverse complement strand
CCCCGCCCCCCCCCCCCCCCCCCCCCCCCCCCCCCCCCGCCCCCCCATAATACTCGTGCTGTGAGAGCAGTGAGAAAGAAAGTGCAGGAGAATTCATATTAACATGCATTTAGAGTATAAGGTTCACGTTTCATGACAACTTAAGTAATACCTATGATTCTCCTGTTATACATTGCTTGGAATATCCAGGCTGACTTCCAGATGGTTTCTCCAGTGGGTCCTCTGTCCCTTTCTGTGACTTCCACTTCCATTTCCTAAACACCATCAAATATCTCCAACTGAACCTAGCACTATATTTGAAGTATTTGAATGTCTTTCCATCTCACTGCTCTCATAGCACGAGTATTCCCAAGCTCTCTTACTGCTAAATGATCAGAAATATTTGCTTTACTTAAGAATTGAAATGTCATTCCTCCCCCTCTCCCCCCCCAGATCTAACTAAAGTTTCAATTAATGTTCTTTACTCTTATTCTCCTTCAATTCCAAATGTGATGCCATTTCCTTTACACCACAGTATATGAAGTATTAAAAAGCATACATATATTTTGGTTTTGTTGTTGTTTTCAGCTAGGGAAATACAGATATGTGCACACATACATGGTCCATGTAAAAAATATATTGCATCAGATTTCCCATCAAATAAGTAATTAAGTATAATTGTAATAATAAGAATAGTAATGCACAGGATAATTGCATCCCAGAATACCCTGGCCTAACTGTGACTTTGGTTTGGGAATGAATGATTTTGTATCTCATATCCTCCAAGTACCTGAATGGTAAACCAGAACCCAGACAGGATTACAGACTTTGAAACTGCTGTGCAACCAAGATTACTGCTGATGAAAATGCATAATAACACGCACAGAGTTGCAGCATTTGAGTGCTTGTTAGAAACCAGGAACCAACCCCATTTTGTGAATGTACATGTGTTTTTGTATGTATGTTTTCCTGCAGGTGTCCAACCTTTAAAATGTGAGTAGGGTTTTTGTGACCTGATCAGCATTCCGGCAGCAAACACTAAGTACCCTGTCTAGAGCCACATCCTCACCTGGCTCAACAGAAGCCAGAGGCATGCTTCTCATCAGCCAGCAGTGGTTTTTGAGATGCACCTTATGAAACAATCAGCTGTTCCCTTGCGGTGACGGTCCGGACAGAAGAAACCACCAACACCTGTCTTGGCAGGGGTCCGAATTAACTTCTTTCTCTACAGCTAGGGGAAGGAGGCAGAGAGAACTGAACAGTCTACTTAATTTGGAGGAGAACAGATTCCCAGTGCAAAATATTTAACCTGGAGTGCAGTGTGTCGGGAGGGATTGAAGGCTTGTATCATCAGTGAAGTTCTGGGGGCCTTTTCCAAATCTGAATGGTGTAATCCTAAATCCCACTGGGGAGAACTGCAACATTATAAAATCACTAAATCACAGAATGGCTTGGGGTGAACGGGACCTTAAGGATCATTCAGATCCAACTGACTGCCATGTTCAGGCAGCCCATGGCCCCATCCATCCTGGCCTTGAGCACCTCCAGGGATGGGGCATCCACAGCCCTCTGGGCAGCAGTGCCAGTGCCTCACCATCCTCTGAGTAAAGAATTTCTTCCTAACATCTAACCTAAATCTCCCCTCTTTTAGTTTAAAGCCATTTCCCCTGGTCCTATCACTACTAGACAGTATAAAGCTGTGTTAGGAGTACTATCCACTTCTGGTCTTTCAAGCTTGGTCACACAAGGCTGTGACTAGAAAACGAAAAAAAATATCAAAAAAGACTTCATGTTCCTTGGGAAGGTGTTAAAGGGATTGGAAGCACACATGGTGTTCTCCTCAGTCTCTGTTGGAGACTGGGGACTGGCAGAAGGAGGAAAACAAATCAGTTGAATGAATGGTTGCATGGATAATGTCATGTCCAGGACTTTGGGTTTCATGATCTAGGATGCACCTTTGATGGGCTGGGAATGCTGGTACTGTATGGAATATAACTGACTAGAAGGGGCAAGAATGTACTAGGTGACATCAAGACTACAGTAGCTTAGGTTGTTTAATTCAGATGTTGAATTGAAAAATAAATAAATAAATAAATAAATAAAGATTAATTGAAAAACAAAAGGAAGCAAAACAAATGAAAAACCCACAAAGAAAGAGGTGAGTTTAAAATGTTTTTAATTCATCCCTGAATTAAATCATTAATCAAAGCGTTTTCATACCAACCTTGAAACTTTTATTTTGGCTTTTTTTTTTTTTTTTTTTAAGAACCACTTTCAGATTTCCGGGGAGCACTGCTATGGAAGCAAAAAGGCACCCACATGGATTTTTTAAGAACAGGACAGAGGGATGGATCTTCCCATAACGGGGTTCACTCCAGCCATGGGGAGCCGGGGTCATCGATTCTACTGAAGTAAATGAAACAATCCTTGTTCTAAATGAGGTCAGAATACCATCACGCTTGTCACAGAATAATGAAAAAACATCATATCTGCATAGTATACTTCATAAATATTTGCAAAATATCCTTCAAAGCAGGCAGAGAAGCACTGATTCTTTCACAGGTTAGATTTTCCTAAGGAATACCTAAATCAAATCAAAGCAAGAGTTACACAGAAGAGCTTCTACCTCTCAAAGAAATGTCCTAACTATAAGCTTTAGGGAACTAGAAGTTGTTTTGGGAGTTATATCACATGGCTGCTTTCCCACTGAGTTTCTATCCTTTGAATATGAAGAAAAAAGAGAGAAAAAGAGGGATAAAAAATGTGAATGAGTTTTATTTTTATTTTTAAATCCAGACAGTACTTATTTTGCAAAGAAATGGCTATTAGGTTTTTTTGCTTCAACACTTGCTCAAATAATTGATACAAAGAGCTGGAGGAGCACAGTGCTGACAAATAATGCTCCAAATGGAATAATCAGTGCCATACACATAAATCACACCTTCATCAGGTCAAAGAATTCAAGTATATATTTGCACTGCAGTCTGAAGAAATTAATTGACATGTTTATCTATAATGAGTAGCTGAATTAGTGAACTGTCTTCCTTGATTCTCTGCAACTCATGAACCTGTGCTGCACAAAGGAAATTAACCTTTCAAGCATTTTTCTCAATAGTTTAGAGTTGTCATAAATTGTGTCATACACATTCTCTATGCTGGAAAAAAACTCTTACCAGAACTTTTTACATAAAACAGTTTTCTTCTCCTTTTCCCAGCATATTTTAGGCAGGGTTGTAATACCACTGGCAAGTTTCCAAGTGTTTGATTTGGAACATGATACTTTTCACTAAAAAGAAGAGAAAAAGAGAGAAAAGGAGTGAAAAAGAAGAAAAAATGAGGGAGGGGAAGGGAAGGGAAGGGAAGGGAAGGGAAGGGAAGGGAAGGGAAGG
>NW_024962334.1:48082574-48164511 GCF_019238085.1 Lagopus leucura | reverse complement strand
AGGGAAGGGAAGGGAAGGGAAGGGAAGGGAAGGGAAGGGAAGGGAAGTCTATTAGAAAGATCAGAATAGTTTTTACTGGATCTGCACTGAGTTGCTCAGGGGAGTGTCAAACTCGGGTGAAAAACTCCCTGAAGACTGACTGGGAAAAGCAGCTTCTTCACTTTCTAGTTTGAAGATAAAATTGCAAAGCTGAAGTGGAGAAGCCATTGAGCATCTGTTTGCTGGAGAACATTAGAAATCCACCCCATGACCTATGGATAATGATGTGGTCTCTGCTCTCTATGGGCCACCACATGGGAAGGGGACATGAAAGCTAAGAAACCAGCCAAAAAGGAGTTGATGGACTTCAAACCACACAGGACTCTTTCCTCTTGGCATCTGTCTGCTCACAAAGAAAATCATTAGATCTGATTTGTCTTCGCAGTTTTCCCTCTTTCTCCTCCACTTCAGGAGTTTTCTCGTACTGATAATCCTGGCTACAGAAATTGAGACTCCTCTTGTGTGCACATTACTTACTGTGCAGTCGCAGTTTGTGCAAAGAAATACAATATTCCGATGTTAACAGCTAATGCATCAGGGATGAATGATGCACAGTGACTGGGGGTCCTCGATCTTCCCCTTGGAGTTTCGGAGCGGAAAACAATTTTGTCAAATCCATCTCATCTCATTTTGCTCACCTGTAACATAGATGTCTCCCCTGTGATCATTTTCTTTTAATTTATTTATATTTTTGGACAGCCAATCAGCTTGCCTGAATGAAGCAGACACAGAGCTGATAAATAGGAACAACTTGCATGAATAACAGAGTTCTTGGTAACTACAGGCACATGAATGTAAGTGAGATAATAGCAAACATTTACACACTGTCTTCTGTTTAGGGAGCTTAAAGCATTTTACAAGTAAGTGTTAATTGCACCTCAGAACAATTCTTTGATCCTGCAAGCATTACCCGTTGCACATAATTCATACACAAAAAATGAATTGCATACCAAAACTTCAATCTGCTTAAAAGAAGCTAGAGTCACATTTTTCCTATCACTGAGGGACTTAAATACTATACATTTTGATTTTTCAGTGGTTGGCATTTGGTATGAGGGTGTTAAATCAATTGATGATGATGATGATGATGATGACGATGATGATGATGACGACAATGTTGATTATGCTAAGATTCCTTTTCTTGAAAGAAGACTGTTCTACGGTCAGTGGAAATTGAGTTACTGGACTGTGGGAACAGTTAATTGCATTGTAAATTACAATGAATCACTTCCTAAAGGTGAACATTTCTGTTTATGCTAAAGAAGAGTCTGAGGAAATCTGTTCCATTAAAGTCTGAAATGTAGACACCTGAGGTTAGGTGAGATAAAATCCATCTCCAGTGGCTTTTCTGGGCTTTCAGACAGGCCCTCACTGCAGAATAATGTCTCGACCATGTTTTGCCAAATTAAGGAATTTATTGGATTCACTCCTGGGATTTAATTTTTGTTTTAGGCCCAGGAACAGTGATTTATTATCCCTAGAGGGCTTTGTTCATTAACTTCTTCAGAGACTCCCTACATGCATGGACCCTTCCTGCTAATATGGTCATGTGAAATTCCTGGCAATCACTACCATTACAGCACATTTTCCTCTCTCCCAAAGGGTTAAAACATCCTGCAGAGCTGTTACTGTGACACCTCTGAGGGAACTTGAGATCAGTGATTTCAATACAGCACTGGAAAGGTATTCTGTTCACTGTGTTTACACCATGGTAATATCTGGGAATATTTAAGAGATATCTACTTTTGGAGGGTCATATGAACCTGAGATGCCTTTCATTAGGGCCATGACTCAGCTTTTCACACATAGCCCCTGGCCCTGCCCTTGAGTATCCTTCTTCTAGTTGCCTTTCTAGGAGCCTTTAAAATAAACATTTAATGCTGTTATAGCTTTGGCTTCACCATAGTATCCTGATCCAGAAGAGCATAGGTCTCCTGTGTACTCTTTGTATTTCAGATGGCTTTAGATGCTTATGTTAAAGCAACTGAATCAGGTCCTAAATCTACTAAATCCCTAAGTTAAACATCTGGATGTAGGCATTCAATGTGCCTGTCTTCATCTGTGAGTTGAAATCTACTTTGAGACTTGCATGCAAAGCAGATGATAACAGTTCTTAGACTCTGCATGTTTTAAGACAGACTTCAGGAGAGCTTTTCTTATTTTTGCATTCCAACTACCTCTTGCCCTCCGCATAGATATAGTTCTTCAGGCTTTTGCACCCAGAGTTCATGTTTGCCTTAAATTTTGTAGATGATCTGTATTTTTCCACTCTTTACAGCACAGTTAACATTTCCTAGTCGGACCATAAAGAGTGGCAAAAATGACATTAAAAAAGGATCATTAAAAAAGGATTCCTGTGGATGATTCCCTCATCAAAACACTGTAAGGGCCAAGTCCTAGTAAGCTCAAGTCTAGTGGCCACAAGTCTTACAGGGAACTGAACCTGCACCTGAACTGATCCGCAACCCTTCAAGATTATTATTCACCCACTGAATAATCTTCCTGTTGTCTGAGAGATTTTGGGCTTTCTAGCATCAATAGATGCAGTTGCTGGGAATCAGACTTGCTAAAGCCAGCTTCATTGGTCATAGAAAATCATTGCTAGGTCTTTCAGTATCTTCCCTCTCCATCCTGCTCCATGTTCCAAACTGCTGATCATGTATTTCTGTAGGATCTTACAATCAAAGCTGTCATGAATTTACTTTACCACACAATGTAGGTCAAGGAAGCTGTCATAGTTATTGCCTGGCAGATAGAACAACATACTGCAGTGCTCAGGTCAGAGGAGACAACTCCAAAATGGGCAAGCCTGATCCCATGAAAAACTCTTAGTAGAAGCTGTCATGACTGTGTGAATCAATCCTATAATGGAATAATACCTGAGAAAAAAATTATGTATAAAGACATCTGACACGTTCAGTTCAACTCTTCTAACTTACATTCAAACAATATGGTCCACACATCTATAGGATCTGACTGCTGTTTACAATAAATGCTCATCCACCTCTCAGTGCGAAGTCCATTTGTCCATGCCTCAGAAGAAAGAAGTACTGAGGTTTTCCTACACTTGAGGTTCCTTTACCTGAGAAGGAGAATTTCAATGCTAGAAAAAGCAAGAAAAGCCTTGCAGGTGCCACCAACTTTCCTTAGTAAAAGGATTTAGCTGTAGGGATTTGTAAAATGTTGGAATACAGTCAAAGCTAACCAGCAGCAGTCTCATTCAGGACCCATTTGGAAGGTGTCTAGCAGCAACACACCCAGGTGATGGGAGGTAGAAGAGAACACAATTTCCCTTCGTACTTCATCCTGCCTTCTTTAGTCCATGTCAAAGAGCGAACAAGTGTTGAGAGGCCAGTCACTTATATTGGTGTAAACTGGAACAATCTCCACTGAGGTTTTTCATGTTCCTTTCACAAAACACGTTAAACATGCTGCTATCTAAAAAATTCTATCCTGAAATAAACGGGGTGTGATCTCACAGGACATTGTCTGTACCACAAACATCTGTACAGTTTTACCATGAGCCAAATATGGCCAGCACAACACAGGCTATCACTGAATTGCAAGTGAATTCATCTTATAGGGGGTTAAGGCTGCAAAGGGAAATACAGCACAGGGCTGCCAAATCCATGCTCGTGTTTAACTTGCTCAGTAACTTCCTCGTGTATCCTTTGTAAGGCACATGAAATTCACACACATTTAATGAGACGATCAAGCCCACAGGATTCACTTTGGAGACTTAATCATAACACTTTCCAAGAGGGACGGGAATTTCATAATTACTTTGATTAAAGTAATACAGATTCAATAAGCAAAATGCTGGCAGTAGCTTAACCACAGAATCCGGAGAAGTTAGCAAAAAAGACACTAGCAATTATTTAATCATATCGTCTGGAGGAGATACCTATAAGGATATCAGCAATTATTTAACCACATCATCTAGAGAACCCAGTTAAATCTGAGCTCTTTTGAATTTGTATCTGCAGTTTCTGGAGAGCTGGTAAAATAAAGACAGTACCACTTATTTAATCATGGTGTCTGGAATATCAGCACAACCAGCAATTTGGCTTCAGGATTTGGGGAAGCAAGTAAGAAATACCATCCCCTAAATCAGCCCATAGAATGTACACTCTTTAATGTAGAATCAAATCTGAGCTCAGGACATTGTTCCCCATGAAACTGCTGGCAGAATCCTTTTCCTGCTTGAAAAGGAGTTTTTGCTTGAGGCTCACGCAAAAGAATCAGATGACCATTGTTATTAGGATTTTTTCCTCTAGCATGAGGTCCAAAGTAAGTCTCTGAAAATTGCTTTTTCTAGTTTTGTGTCTGTGCATGGAGTATAAAAGTACAAGAAAAGGGTTCCGCAGTTGGTTTAACAATCTGATTGCTAGTCCAAGACTTCAGAGACACAAGATCAACACCTTGCTCTGCTAGGGTGTTTCTGGGTCACCATGGCCAAGTTATACAAGCTCTGTATGCCTTCTTTCTCCTGAAGAATGATGAAAGTGCTACCCCGCTGTGCAAATCAAGATAATAAAGAACATGAGAGATGTGAAGTGTACTGTAATGGAAATCTGAGAGATATCCAAGAGAATTTGATTGGAAGATGGCAGATGACCAAGAAAAATGGCTCCCAAACCAGAATTAAAATTGCATCAGCGATATTTTGGGATGAATAATATCCAAACCTGCCAAAAGTATAAAAGATTCTCATTAGGAACTTATCTTTTATTTCAGTGGAAGGAAGTCTTCAGTTTATATGGCCTACCCATTACAGTTAAGCTGAAAGCCCCAACATAAGGAAACAAATATGATCAGATTAGAACTCTGAGCCAGAAATGCTGAGGAGTTTTTCTATGATGTGTTTAAAAAATGACAAAGAATCAGAGTGTGGGTTAAGTACTCCAGATCCCTTAGGGAGTAGGTGGGAAATGAAGGCAAATGGTTTAAAGTCAGAGAGATTTAAACTCCTAAATGTTTAATTCAACAAAATTCACTTTAGATTGTACCTATATTTGGATGCTGTTCAAATCCCCTTACTGCTATTTTCCATACAGGAAGATCCACAAGACATATATATACATTTCTAATATGGGATGTATGTACCACAGCCCATTTCCTGGCAGCGACAAGTAGTTCAGTGGCTTTTGCATCCAAAAGTTCCTGTGAAATCTGCAAAGGGGATGGTCTCTTATCTCGTCCATAGATTCTGATCCATTGTATCTTTATAAAAGATTGCTCCAAAAAAGGCTTTCAGGGAGAAACTGCTGACATTCCTCCTTGCACATCTAACACTGCTCTTGTTATCAGCACTGTGTTCAGGGTAATGGACAACGTGAGCATGGAGAAATTCCTCCATTCTTCGCCTGGTGGGGGGAACATGAAACCCATATCTGTAGTATTAGTACTGTAACTTCTGCACAAAAGATGCAGAAATGCATCTACTTTCTTAAATTTCTACTCCTTGAAAACAAACAAACAAACAAAACAAAGCATGAATTTAAAAAGAACTTTGTAAAATTCACTATGTTCAACTAGAAAGGCCAACCATCTTGCCAACCTCAGTGACCTTCAGTTACAGAAACTTCCTGTAAAGTAGTGCTCCACACCTGTAGACTTTCCACTTTCTTGAGGAATTCTTCAGCTTTTGCTCTTCTTGAAGTAGGAAAATAAGAGTTGCCCTTTGGAATGTAAGAAGGGCCCCATGTGCCATCATGCATGCTCTGGGAGTCAGTTCATTGCTGAAATATATATATATATATATATTGTATATTATAGATATATACATTATATATATATATATATATATATATAATATATATTTTCTGTGGGAAAAAAAGATGCTTAGCTCACTGAAGGACAATGTGCAATCTCTTTCCTCTGTATTGCCTGCTCTGCTGTTTCTATAATTCTTCTGATAATCTTTCTGCAAGGCTACCTGGAGTCCTGGTGACCTTCCTTGGCTATCATAAGGACAGGAGTACTAGTAAGGACTAATAAGAACTAATAATGTCATGCTATAGGAAATAGCAGGATTGGAACTGGCCATCTTGGAAACTCAGTGGGACTTTCACTGAAGCACAAAGGAGTCATACACAAAGAGACATTGTCTCCAGTGCATGCCAAGAGATCCTTCCCCTCTGGCTCCACTACCACCTTCGTGCTTTACCAGTGATGAGCTCTGCAGACAGCACATTTAACCAAAAACAAACCACAGGATTGCTTTGTTACTGTTTGACTCTGCCCCATGTGTCTGCTCTTCCCCCTCTCCTTCCTCTTAGTCAAACTGCTGTCTTCCCTGGCCCAAAGCACACAAAGAAAGTATCCTCCAGTGATGAGTGCAATGCTCTGTTCCCTCCCTCCTCCATCTGCCACTTAGCACAGTGCTTTTCTGTCAAACACCATTGCTCCCAGATTAAAACAATATATGACAAAATGATACCCACTGACTATTGACACTGGCAATTATATAAGAATTACATGGGCTGTGTGTTTTGGACAAGCTTCAAAGGCCTGTGGGATTCCCACACATGCTCTGAAAGCTGTGGGGTCCTTTTCAGTTCTCAGACATATGGCCACTTCCAAGCCTGTTATTTCCTATTAACATGAAACTATTATTACCCACTTACTAAACGCTTCCTGCCACTATCCAGCCAGGAAGGAGAGCGTCCAAGATAACAGCATCAGAAACCCCAAGAAAGGGGCCTGGCAGATGGGTCTGTTTTCTAAGGAGCTATGTGCAGCAAGTTTTATCTCATTTTCTGTTCCTCCGACGGTGGGTGTGGTTGGAAGGCTGATGTAATTTCTACCAGCACTGGCTCTTTAGCGAAGCATCTGTCATAACAAGTGTGTGAGCCTGTTGCACTAGCTCAAAATATTGCACATGCCATGGGAAAAGTCCCTACTCATTAACATGCAAGTGTTAACCCCGCCACAGCCCTCAGGCTCCTTCCTGGCTCTTCCCTAGCAAATTATTTCTCTGAATGCACTTAGCTCAACAAATTGATGGTAGAGAAAAGAGCTTCCAATAATTTCCTTTCCAAATGCATTTTGAGATGCGATGGGCTATAGAAGTTTTTCATAAGATGTCCATCACTTCAGCCTTTGAACATCAGAGACATTATTAGAAATGGTGTGGAAGGCAAGACGAATGCCACTCCTTTTTTTTTTTTTTTTTCTTTCTTTTTTTTTAACAGATGCTCGACTTAGGAAGAAATTCTTTTCTGTGAGGGTGGTGAGACACTGAACAGGTTGCCCAGTGAGGCTGTGGATTTCCCCTGCCTGGAAGCCTTCAAAGACAGGCTGGATGGGGCTCTGAGCAACCTGGTCTAGAGGGAGGTATCCCTGCCTACAGCAGGGGGTTGGAACTAGATGGTCTTAAAGGTCCCTTCCAACCCAAACCATTCTATTATTCTATGAACTACATCCTGGATTTTTCTTCTGTATTCAAACTCACAAGTTCCCTGAAGCTTTTGCATGTGAGAGCAGTTAAGGATGAAGACCCCAGTAAGATGAGGGCATTTATATTCATGCTTTTAGAAAATTTGGCCCTTAAGGATTTGCCTAAGAACATGGTGAAACCATATCGCAAAAGCTGTGTTGAAAACAGTCCCCCAGAGTTATTTTTTTTTCCCCACAAGTGAGCCTCCTATCTTGAATAGATTGAAGAATTCTCCTTCGTTAAAAACAAACAAAACAAATTAGAACATTTACCCTCTGAAGAGCTTTGGGTTCAGGGGGAGCCAGGCCAGAGCTGTACATCAAGAGTGCCGATGTCAGCATGGAGGACACACCATGGTTTTCATTCAGGCCTCTCATTATGGTTTCATAATGGCTGCACTGAATCTTTCTGCCCCAGGCTTCTCAGAGCACATTGTCCTCATCCTCTTGAACCAGAAAAAATGAGGTGGATCACTCTCTGTACTCCCATCTAGCCCAAAAGCATGACATTACCCTCGGTGACTTCCAGCACATCCCTTCCCAGAGGTCGAAAGCATCCCTCAAATACTAGGCTGAGACCATAAGAGAAACAAAGAGGCCCAGCTTCTGCCAGCCCTTCGGTTATTCTGTGTTTCTATTCTTGGTCTTGTCTTCCCCCACGTGGACTGTGGAGATTAACATGGATTTTGTCCATGTAGCTCCAAAACATCACATTTACTGGACTTCTCTGAGGACACAGTGCCTGTAAATGGAAACAAGATACAGCCTGCTCATGTGCATAGCAAGGATGAGGATAGAAATGTCATGGCACAGAAGTCTGAAGAACATGGCAAAATGATCCGTTTAATATTTAATGTCTCAGCTTCTGTATATCATGCAGCCTATTCTCGAGGCTAACAGAGTGACAGAACCATGTTATACTGTATCTGTTATATAAAGGCCTTGGGTCCAGGTGAAATCTGTGCAGCAGGAGATGGTCCCCTCTGCATTTTAACCTCAGCCCAGTCCTCTCCTCCTCTTCACCCTCCCAGGAAGATCTGCAGAGATAAGGAGGAGTTGAAACCGAATGACCACCCCTTAAAGATCCTGTACGCACAGCAAGACCTGTCATACAAAGGCACAAAGCCTTCCTGAAAGTGCCATTGGGAATAAGACTGCTGTACCATCTTCCTTGACCTGCTGGTATCTCTTCCAGCCATACCATCTTATCATGTACCTCATTCTCTAAGCAGACTCTAATCACAAGGCAAGAACTGATTTGAGTGGGAAGAGCCCTCTTGTTGCTTGCTTGGTGGAGTTATCTCTCCGTAGATAGACAGCAGTCCAAGTGGCCTACACCAAAACCTCAGGCTTCTTAGGTGGGCTTTAGAGGTATATTTCCAAAGGGGATTTAGTAACATGATCCAGCAGACATTGCTTTGAAATTGCATGCAACTGTATGTATATCATACCGCTCTTGCAAGCAATATATATCTCCACATGCAGAACAGACCATCCAAAAGAACACAGTATGCTATAAAAAGTGTTAAGATAATTAAAAATAAAGCTTTTCTTAAGGAAAAAAAAGGAAAAGAATTATTGATGTTTGTTATAAAATACACAAAAATAACATCTAAAGCATGTGATTTGTTTGTTACATTAACCACCCAATAACTTGAAGGGAAATCATGAATAAGAGCAGTTAAATCCGGGTAAGAACAGAAGTGGCTTTTCCACGACAGTACCTAAGCAATAAATAAGACTATAATTAGTGCTCTTTACCAAATACTGCCTAGTGAATCTCACTGCTCCAGAACTCACTAAGAATATTGTAAGCTCTGTGGCCTATTCCACTGCTATAGAGGAATTTGAATATCTCCAATAATGGAGACTTTATAACCTCTCTGGGGCAACCTGTGTCCAGCCTGAGTAAAGAAGTGTGTTTAGTTCTATTCACATGGAATTTCCTGTATTTAAACTTGTTTCCTCACCTCTCATCCTGTTATTTGACACCATTGAGAAGATCCCAGCTCCATCTTTACTCTCTCCATCAGTTAATTTAAACACATTGATCCTTCTGAGCATTATCTTTTTCAGGATGAATAAATCCAGCTCTCTCATACCTTCCTCATATGAGAGATGCTCCATTCCTTTAATCATATTAGTTGCTTTGTATTTAAATAATTGTACAACACTTTGATAGTGGCCTGAATAGCATGCCTTTATGCACTGATTTGTGGTTTTTTTTTTTTATTTTTATTTCATTTTCCTTGTCAAGTGATGCCTGCATTTCAGTTTGTGCTTGCTAGGCATCAGGATCAATACCGATATTAGGAAAAAATTCTTTCTCAGGAAGAGTGGTAACATGTTGGCACAGGCTGTCCAGCAAGGCAAGGGAGGGGGTCATCATCCCTGTAGGTGTTCATGAAAGATGGAGATGTGGCACTGAGGGACACGGTCAGTGGGCATGGTGGGATGGGTTGTGGTTGGACTTGGTGATCTTAGAGGTCTTTTCCAACCTTAATGATTCTGTGATTCTGTGATTCTAATATTGTCTGTTTGCTACTAGAGTACATTTCTTCATGAAGAAAACTGAATAAAGAGCTGAAATTAAGCCTGTTAAGTTTGCCGAAATATTTCAATGTCTTTTGGAGAAAATGCTAAATCTTTAAGTGTTTTTGCATGGTTGTACTTAGAGACAATACACTCAGTGTAGGCAATGAAATCATAATATTCCATTAGCAATCTGACAAACCCCGTTAATGATACTCATAATCATATCCTATAGAAAGAACTCCACCCATTCCTCCTCCTTCTAATTATAAACACTTCCCTCTACAGCTTCTGAGGCATTTTGTCTTTTAAATGAACAAATGATTGCAGGATAAGCCTTAACACCACTGCAGACAGGGTTATATTATTAAGTCCTTTATAAATTGCTAAGTGTTGCCTTAATATCCCAAAAGTTTTTCTACCACGGATACCAGGGGAAACTTTTCCTGAAGCTAAGATCTGGAAGTGTCACTGCTCTCTCTAGGTTCATATGCTTTTAAAAAAATTATTACTTTCATGTTTGCATCTGCTTGCATTTCTGTGCATTAGTTATGACCCTCTGAGTATGTAGTCCATCAACTTACACAAGCCAACCCTTTACTTTGGGTTTACTGCTGGCACTTGAATCACCAGAGCATGTAGAAGCTCTTCTTATTTATTGCCACACCTCCCTAGCCATACTTCATTTGATAACCCAGTGCTCATAGATGAAAAGGGATGATAATTGATCACAAGGCAAGAGAATTTCCGAAGAAGCAAAAAGGCTTTCCCAAGAATCAAGAAGTACACAACTAAACTGCCAGCTGAACTGTTGAGGGTGGTTTCTTGTTTGTTTGCTCTTTCAATTGGAATCCATGAGGTTGACTGTCAACATTGGTCTTTAAAGTAAGGCCAAGTGGAAGAAAAGGTACGTGAGATTTAAAATGTTTCCAAAATGTTGTAACACTCAAATTGCCTATTTCTCTCCCATGACTGAAAATTAGTTGACATTAATCCCATGCTCCAAGTCATTCTTCTGCAATTGAACCCAGCTGCAAAACACTATCAGGCTCTTTTGAAAATCCCATGCACAATTTTCCCATTTATAAAAATAAGTTCATTTATGACAGTGTTCACGTGTAACTGGCACTGCTAAACCTCCTTGTACTGGGAATAAATAAGAGCAAAACATAAACACCTTATTCCAGGAAGCTGAACCATCAAACAACAGATGACAGTGAAGGCCATGAAGATAGGACCTGAAAGAGCCATGGTATGGGGCCTTATTCTGATTCTAATGGCATTCATGCAGAGAGTCTGAAAAATATCTGTTTATGACAAGGAAAACCTTCATTAAGCCTAGAGGGAAGACTTCTGTGCCACAAGAGTGATTTGTTTTTCAACCTTTAGCAATTAATCTAACAAAAACTGCCACAATCAGCTCAATTCTCTGAAATTACTTCTTATTGAGTGAAAAAAAAAGCAGATGTATATAAAGTTTTATTAATTCCTTACACATTAAAGGCAGAACAGTTACATAGTATGTAGGACACTGTAGTTTAAAGGATGAGGACCAGGAGAATTTTGCTGAGCCAGGCGCATCTACCCTGAAACATTCACTGAATCAGAGATTCACAGAATTCTGGGGGTTGGTTGGGACCAATGGAGGTTGTCCAGTCCATCCCTCTGCTGAAGCAGTTCCCTACAGTAGGTCACAAAGTACAGTGTTCAAGTGGGTTCTGAGCATCTCCAGAGAAGGAGATTCCACCACCTCTCTGGGCAGCCTGTGCCAGTATTCTGCCACCCTCAAAGAAAAGAAGTTCTTTCTCATGTTCAGTTGTGATCCAGTTTGTGCCCGTTGCCCCTTGTCATTCATGTCACATGAGAACCTCTACCTGAAGATATCCTTAATAACACCTCAAGTATTGCTGGAAATCTGAAATATTTATGCATGGCTCATGGGTAGGCACTAGTCCTATGGGAGACCACTGCCAATTCAGGACTGGAAGCTGAGCCAGAAGGGATATCCTGAAGCCATTACGTATATATTTTAATCCAAAAACCTGAACCCCACACATTTGGTATGACTTTTTGTTGTTTTCTTTAAAAAAGCCTAGGGAATCCCAATGATTGAGGAAACGTGCCATAGCAGGCACTGCAGGTAGCATGATGCTGTTTTTAATTAAAAGAACATGTATAATGTGAAAAAAAAAAATAATAGGGGAGATATATTTAGGTGTACCTGTGCATTGGTGTCTAATGATCCTCTTAATTTCTGCTGTTCTACTTTTTCTTCCCATAGATAGATTTTGCACCCTCTTAATTGTTGACTTCAGTGGCACCCATCTATCCCAATGGGACATATCAAATGCCATTACAATAAAATTGGATGCAGCAAAGGACATTTTAAAATAGATATCCTTACCTAAGTCTTCCTGAAATCCCTTATAGCCTTTAGAATTTTTGGATTGTGAAAATGGTGACTGTTTTTTCTCTCATCATATTTTTCCTCCCTTCCTCCCTTCCTTCCTTCCTTTTTTTTTTTTTTTTTTTTTTAAATCTCTTTCATATGGATGTAAAATGCAGATACTCTGATGAAATAAGAATGACTATGAAAATCCACAACCCCATTTATCTGGAAACGATTCAAGCCCGTTCCAGTCTATTACAATCTATTGGGAGACAAGTGTTGGCAAGTTTCTTCCAGATACATCATCAAATTAATGGCCATCAGAGTCTTCCCTTGAAGCAAGAAGGGAGTGAAAATTACAGACGCAGGCAGGACGTAAGTAATGTAACTATGTCAGAAAACAAGCCACCATTTGTTGTTAGTTATCATCTTTCAGCTCGAAAGTGACAAAAATACAAACACAAGAATTTGTTATGTACATTGGGGCTGGAGGAGTGTAGGAATCATGCAGCTTTTAGGAGCATGCAAGGAAATGGGCTCTTGCCAAGTGTAAGCTACTGCCATAAATCTGTATTTCTGCCTGCTGTTTGCTTATTATATCAGAGATTTTGTTGATAGAGTGGGAAAATGTGGAGAGATGAGTGATGGAAAATTAAAAACAAAATAAAAATAGAAGTAACATTTCTTTTTCTTCCCTTAAAATTAATGAGGATGAAACTATCCTAGACTGAAAGGGTGGGACTCAATTGGAAGCCAGCAGACTCCCACTACCACAGAGAAGGCGCCAGTAAACTTATATCCAGTAACTTATATCCAGTAATTGGAGAGTGAAATGATACTTCACTTCAGCTGCCTAGAAGAGAAACATCTCCAAGAGAAAGTCTCCAGGCACCTCCAAGGGACAGTTCATTACTTAGGTCTGAAAATTGCACACTTGTGTCTCTTCTTTGTCACCATGGGAGTCCCTAACTCCAATTTAGACTGGATACTTAGAAGTCAAGTGGTGAAAGGCAAGGTAATTCACACCTTCAATGAATAACGGGCAGCACTTCCACGGGTGCTTTTGAAATGTGCCTACAAAAACAGCTGCGATTTGTTGTTCTCAGTCAAATGGAGAATTCTGAAAACCCTGTGTGCTGGCATGCACTGACACTCACTAATCCAAAGGAATGCCTCATCTCGGGAACAACCTCCTCGAACCCAGCGGAACTACCACGACTTTGCAGGAACTTCTTCAGAGTTGAAACGTGTTTATTTTCTCTGGGTAAGACAGGTCTATATCAAAGTTGTATATTCACTGCTTGGTTTTCTGAAAGTGCAGAGCATTTTGTTCCTTCGCATCCATCAGTGATGGCTGAACTGCAGCACATTCACAACTTCAGTTCCTGGAAATGGCTGCATGTCCACTGCCGTCTGCAGGGACCAAGGGTGAGATCCTGCATGCCAGCAGCTGTCTCAGCACAAGACACCTACATTTGATCAACTTAGTAATTGAATCATCAAGATTGGAAAAGACCTCCAAGGTCATCTAGTCCTACCATCCACCCACCACTGATATTTCCCACTAAACCATGTCCTTCAGTAGAACATCTAAATGTCTTTTGAACACCTCCAGACACAGTGACTCCATTCCAGCACCTGACCACTTTTCTGGAGAAGAATTTTTTTCCTAATATCCAGCCTGAGTCTCCCTCAGGGCAACTTGAGACAATTCCCTCTAGTCCTATTAGTTACATGGGAGAAGAGGATGATTCCCACCTCACCACAACCTCCCTTCAGGTATTTGTAGAGAGCCTTCAGGTAGCTGCGGAGAGTTTATGGTCAATAAAATTAATACATTTCAGGGATTGATTCTTCTCATGACTACCTACACTGTTCAGAATGAATGACTTTCAGCAGTTGACCAGGCCTCCCATAGCAGGCTCCCATGTCATTGGATTTGAAATGCCTTGTGGTATCTGAGACTTGTTTTTGGGGTTGATGGATAGGTCACAGGACCTATCAGGGAACCATACAATTCTAGAAAAGCCTCTAAATGTCATCTAGATTTCAACTTTGAAAAAGGTTTCCAATAACATTAGATACTTGCTTGTGGGTCGCTCGTTAGAGATATGGATCTTCATTAGCTATAAGGGGGTGGAGGCACTTAGACCTTACCTATGAAAATCTATGCACTGTAGACTGAAGAAACCTATACTGTGTGTTGTTTTGTACAGAGATCTTGCAGTGACTGAAGGGCACTGAAAATGAATAAAGTTAGATGAGATGAGTAACAGCTTAAGAGTCTAGGCTTTATGCCAAGCCCATTTCTCTATGTTGTGACACTAATTTAAAGTAACTGTGTTTCAACAACCTGGAAAGTTTAGATTCAAATTCTCTAGAGAAAAAAAAGATCTGGGGAACAGAGAGAGGTTTGCTTTTTCTTCAATTACTGCAGAAGGAAAAAATATTAAACTAATGACTTTTCATCAAAGAAGTAATAAAAGTAAAGGATTCATTGAGAGAATGGGAAGAGAATAGCAGAAATCTCTTCCCTATTACAGTGCTGAAGGCACGGACATGCTGGAGAGATCCATGGTGAAAGTATTCACCAAATTTCTGAGGCTACTATTCAGAAAATGACATCATGTTAATGTTGTTATTTCACCTCTTTGCTGGGGATGGGGTTAAAAGATACAAGAAGTACAGGTCTTGTGTCATTTCAAAATATCTGTTTGAGGCCTCAATGTGAAGGAAAAAAAATGGATGAAAATGTTTCCACCATATTTTCGAAAAAAATCATTTTTGCACTACCATAAGATTTGGAGACAAGGTTCTTCTATAATTTATTTATATACCTAAATTGGTTTGATGAGGTTTTTAATGTCCTAATTACAGAGAGACAGTCTGGAAGGGTGTAAGAGAGGGGAGAGGAGAATTCGTCTTCCTCAGGATATGTTCACTCTAAAGTTGAGCAGTAAAGTTAAGAATGAGTTCTTGTGTCACCAAATGATTCCCTGTGCGTTCAGGATTAAGTTTAATATAACAACACTTTTCCTAACATACATGACATTTGAATTTTGTGCTAGTGTAACTGAGACCAGAATTGACTGTTTTCTCTCAGGAATCGAGTCTAGAAGAGAACTGAAAAGCTCAGGGCTGATCCAAATTAATTGCCAATCACAATGGATAGAGAAAAAACAACATGCAAAGCTCTGCATGGGGAAGAGAAGCAGGAGAATAAAATTATATGAATGTTGTTCCACCCTAGACAGTTCTGCACACATAGCTGCTGATTACAGGTATCTGTGTCAAGGATCATATTCCTCACTACATGCAGATTAACCATAGTCACTTCAGCTGAGTGTTTCACCTGGGTAGAGAGCTTGGCTATTCAGGAATTATGGCTGCTTTTCTTTTCCAGATTAATATAGGGATGACGTGACCCAGTGGTGCACCTGGCTCATGGATGTGTAAAATGCTTTGGAAACCCCAGTGAGCAAACTGAGCCATGGAAGTGTCAATCACCTTCACTGAAAATATAAGCAAGCAGGTACGAAGCTGGGAATTTGCTGAAATTTGCTCACAGCTGAAGCCTGGTGTCTGTAGTTGTTTGGATAGAAAGCCAAACGATTTGTCCTGCTCTCACTTCGAAGTCAGAAGTGACATTAGGCAACTTTGGCCAATTCACACGCTCGTTCTTACACGCTTCATACACTGTACTAGCAGGCTAATTTCCTGAACTACTTCTTCAAGTCAAGTAGTTAAAAATGATTAACACCACCAACTGATGCAAATATCAGTGAATCCATAACTCCTTTATGACAATAATAAATGGCCCCCAAGCAAAGAGTTTTTCTAATTCTCCCTTTGTCTTCCTTTTAATAATATGGAGAGTTTAAAGCGCGTGTTCTCAAATCATGCCCTGATGAAATGCCAAGGTCTGGTTTCACCATGCATATGATTCTCATTTATGAGACACATACTTAGATGAATCAACGTCAAAGGCTTATTTAAACATAGCAATTCTGCAATGAGCTAATAACTCATGCACAACAAGGTATTTCTTCTGCTAGCTCTAAACAAATTATGAATGTAAAATAAACATCTTCTTCTTGCTTAAACTACTCGGATGCAGAGGAAACAACCGGCTGCTTTTAATAAAAATATTGTGTAAAATGAGAGAGTCCCAGATGGTGAGGTCTATTTTTTTTGTTTTCTAAAGGGCAACTTTAATTTTGATTGAAGCTCTGTAATTTCTTTTCTTATTTGATTTCCCTAAAGCAACGTTCCAAAAAAACAGCTTTTCCCAGTTTAGATACTTAGGCAGTGCTGAGATGAAATTCTCATCTGGAAGAGTTTTTCAGCCACTTGTGTAAGACACGACCAGTGCCCATCAAAGTCAACAGGATTCTTTCTTCTGATTCCAATAGCTTTGGATGAAACCTAAGGGGTCTTATTTAAGTCTAGTTAAATCACAGAAAGATCCTCTAGAATTTAATGGAAAATTATATTTAAATTGTCTCAGCTTTTGAATAATATGAAAAAAAGTGTTTTCCTATCAGGTTTTATTGCTTTTATGTATCTACCCACCAACCTATGTACCTATTTACTACCCTTTAAACCCTCTGAGAGCAGAAGAGGGAAGAAATTAAACAGCGTCAAGTTTCATAATTTTCTTTTACTGTAAAGTTTGAAAGTCCAAGAGAATAAATCACTGAACCAAAATTCCACATTTCAGTTACTTATTTTATTCAAAATTAATTCTCAGCAGGAGAGGACAAGTAAGCAGTTCAAAGGTATAGCATGAAAAGGAAAATGATTATTTTAACTTTAAGCATCAAAGAGTTATTTTTCAAATGGTAAACTGAGATCTGGCAAAACTTTAGTGCTAACATTTTCAATCTGTCTTGCTTTTTTCAAATTATACTCTACCTGATAATTGGTTTAGATGTAACATTGAAGACCGATTATGGAGAAGCACATATCAAGGATTGTAACCCTGCAAAACTTCAAATTAAAATTGAAAAATTCTGCTGTAGAATAATTCTTTGGAAAACGCACATTTTTCTCTCTTGAAAAGGAAAATAAATGAAAAAATAAAGATATTACTGGAAACGGAAAATCACTTTTAGTCAAACAAGTCTTCCTGATAAAATAAACAATAAACAAAAGGTTGACGATGTTTTTCAAGTTCAAGTTCATTAGAATACAATTCAATGTCTGCTTTTTCAGACACTGACAGAAACTTTTTTTTGCCTTCCCCCCCAAATAGTTTTAAACAGAATTTCTAACTTCTATTTTAAATGAACAAAATGGATCTTGTTATCATAAAATTTAAATTCCAGTTTCTTCTTAGCATTACTAAGATACAGACACTCACTGGATGTGGAACTTAAACGTGAAAAGGAGTTTAAGCCCTATAAGGCGACACTGAGAAGGCGAAGTTACTGAACATTTTCTTGGCTTCAGTTTACTGCTAAGACTGTCCCTAAGGAATCCCAGACCCTGGAGGTAAGAGAGAGAGTTTGGGAAAAGGAAGATTTTCCTTTGGTCAAGTATGATCTTGTCAGACATCATCTAGCCAAACTCAATGCTCATAAATCCATGAGTCCTGATGGGATTCACTCTGAATGGGATGCACCCACGGATGCTCAGGGAGCTGGCAGAAGTGATTGCCAAGCTGCTCTCTAAGATCTTTGACAGATTGTGGAGAACAGGAGAGGTGCCTGAGGACTGCAGGAAAGTCAACATCACTCTAGTCTTGAAAAAAAGGCAAGAAGGAGGATTGGACAGAATGGTCAGCCTTACCTCCATCTCTGGGAAGGTGATAAAGGAGCTTATTCTGGATGATATCTCCAGGCAAGTGCAAGAAAAGGTTAGTAACAGTAGACAACATGGATTCACCAAGAGAAAATCATGCCTGACCTGGTAACCTTCTATGATATCATAACCAACTGGGCAGGTGGAGGGAGAGCAGTGGATGTTGCATACCTTGAATTCATTAAGGCTTTTGACACTGTCTTCCACAACATCCTTGTAGACAAGCTTGGAAGGTGTGGGATAGATGAGTGGACAATGAGGTGGATTGAGAGCTGGCTGACTGGCAGAGCTCAGAAGGCTGTCATCAGCAGGATAGTCTAGTTAGAGGCCTGTAACCAGTGGTGCCAGTGCTAGTCAGTGCTGTGGCTGGTCTCATTCAACAACTTCATCAGTGTCCTGAGTGTAGGACCCACCCTCAGTAAGTTTGCTGATGATACAAAGCTGGGAGGAGTGGCTGAAACAGCAGAAGAATGTGCTGCCATTCAGGAAAACCTGGACGTGTTGAAAGGTGGGTAGAGATGAACCTGTAGAGGTTCAACAAGGGCAAGTAAAGAGTCCTACACCAGCGGAGGAATGAACACATGCACCAATACAAACTACAAGGCTGAACTGCTGGAGATGAGCTCTGCAGAGAAGTATCTGGGTGTCCTGATGGACATGTTGACCATGATCCAGCAGTGTTGACAAAACATACTGAAATAGCTTCAGCACATATGTTTCTGTTGGAATATACATTTTTGTTCTTTTACAATATATTTAATGATCTCAAGTGGAGGAGGCCTTGCACTGCTGGAACCTGGAACTTTCATTTCAGGAAGAGGTCATTTGTAGAATCAGAGCATTAGCAGCTGAAAGAAAAACATCACTAAAAAACAGGCTCTGACCAGGATATTAATAACCAGACAGAGTGAGCAACGGGGAACTCAGATGAGATGCCCATCCTTAAAAGCTCAGACAGAAAAAAATGCACATCCTAAAATTCATTCCCATGAAAGCTCATTGAGATGGTCTGGAAGCCAATGTGAACAAAACCGACGCTTCCTCTCGCTTCCTGCTTTCGTAGTTTGTCTGAGCTTAATTTTCTGCCTTGTTATTTATGGCTTTTGGTAACCTAGCGAGGAGCAAGTGCAGGGGCAGGAAGGGCCCTTCCCTTGCTCTATGCTTCTGATTGTTCAGAGGTGCCACTCCCATTGGTATTAATCAGTGCAAGACCTTCGGAGCTTGGCTCTGGCTCCAAGTGAAGCAAGATCCTGTTCTGTTGCCTGGAAAACATCTGCTGGGGTGGAAAGAAGGAACAACAAACACAAGAGTGAGAAGGGAGACTCGGCGTGGAGGAGAGTAAAAAGCTGCAGTTGGTAAAATGCTACATACATTTCAAGATCTGATCCAAAGCCCACCCTGAGTCAATGACTCTACTGACTAAGGTCAAAAAGCTTTGGACAAAACTCAAGAAGGGTGTTTTAAGCTCTCCAATGCTTATATTTTTCAACCTATGGCTTGAAAATTCATGTCAGGTCATCATCTGGAATTGTTAACAAATTTAAATAAAAAGCTTCAAAAGCCTGCTTAATCTCACATGAAGATGGAGGAAGTTAACTCCATGAAAGATCGGTAAAACAGAAAAGGCAGACCATAATCACAGAGCACTTCACTATCTTTTCCCTTCATTATTTCTGTACTGTTCTGCATCATCACTGGGAGCTTGCTTACAGACTCCAAAATCAGAAGGCCAGAAGGAGAAACATGTTATGACTCGTGAACAGAAAAAGGTAGTGTCCCCAGAAATCTGTCTTCTCTAATTTTAATTCAACAAGGAAGAACACTAACACAACTACTAGTATAGCCTGTGCAAGGAAGTATCAATGAATAAAAACAAATCAACAAGCAAACGAACTATAGAGGATACCAGAATATGTATCAATTCTGCTTCAATGCAGGATGAGTTACCGACTTTTCTTTGGAGCTTTGGATGCTCTAGTCAGGTTATAAATGTACAGATATAAGCAAAAAATCAGAATGTTGTCTGGTAAGTATTTGAATCCACACTGTTATTTAAGGATGGATTCAAAGATTGGCTTGAAGATTGGCTGGATGATCTGTCTATATGAATGCTCTTGAGTCAAAGTCACCAAAGAGGGCTGAGGGTTCGTGGGTCATCTAAAAGCATTATATAAACTTTGTGTGTGCTTTGGGGAATGCTTGGGTGTGTCTTCAGGCTGATCCTTGGTAGCAGCTTCTATTTATCCCATCTGCTCTTGAAGTATCAGTTAAGGGAGACAGGGAGCTTTGGTCCTCTAGGAAGCTGCAAGTATTCAAACGGAGCAAGGAGTCAAATTTTGTACTCCATAAGGTAGCAGCTGACAAGAGTCAGTTCTCCGTAAGAATACTTTCATCATCATTGGAAAATCTCATTTTTCTTTCTATGATAGTTCTGAGATATAATTAGCTTTTATCCATGCATCACTTACTGCATGACTATTACGCCAGGAAGGCCCAGTGAAATTCTTATTAATGTGCTAAGGAGCAGAGGACATTGTAACAGAGTAATCCTGGAGCTGGAACCACATCTTACATCTTTGCTGTAGAGAACTGTGTGTACAGATGTAGTAGGCTTGGAGCCAGTGAGGTTTCTCAGCACCAGGATCCAGCCAGATCTTTTAGGGTCTAAGTAGATGAAGTTACATCTGTACAAGGGGTTCTGGTGAAAAAAAAAAAAAATTATGATCAGCTGTCAATTCCTACACTAAAAAATGTCTATTAGGAAAAAGAAGCCTAGCTGTGGAAACAGTTCCTATGCTAAAACCTTATTCTGGAATAGGTTTACGTATCTATGTACAGAGTTTATGTGGCAAGTTTTTGGTGGTGGGAGAGCTGCAGGAGTTGCCTATGTAACCACACCACACAGTTCAAGACAGGTTAGCACTGCTTGAACTTTGAGCTAAAGCAATTGTGCAAATGCCAACTCTCAGCTCACTCAGCCTGAAAAGTCCTGCCGTTGCCTGGTAGAAACATACCTGGATTTATCTGCCAAAAATTTTTGGAAGGAATTTACTGGGGAAGTTACAAACTACTCAAATCCCATAGATTTGTACAGCTTGACTTTCTTATAGCTATTGCCAGATGGCCAAATGAGATTGGGAATCATAATTCCCTGTAAAATTAAAGAGTGCTGGTAGATGGCATAAAGTTGCTACTATAGGGCTGTGGTACAGGGGGCTTAGTAAAATTCATTTTACTATGAATTTCCTGACAATAATATGGTTTGTATCATGTCTAAGCCGTATTTATGCAGTCTGCAAAGCTTGTGTACTTTCTCTTGCAATACTTTTTGAATCCTGTAGTCAACTACCATCAAATTCAATAGAAAGCAGGGATCTTTAAGATTCTTACAAGTACGGTAAAAAAAATATGGTCAGAAAAGAGAAGACAATAAGGCCTTAAACAAGATGAAGTGTGAAGTCCCATATTGAACATCAAGAAATTCACAGAGGCAGAAGATAAGTCTAGATATTAGGAAGAAATTATTTAGTGTGAGGGTGGTGAGACACTGGATCAGGTTGTCCAGTAAGGTTGTGGATGCCCCATCCCTGGAAGCATTCAAGGCCAGGCTGGATGGGGCTGTGAGCAGCCTGGTCTAGAGGGAGGTGTCCCTGCCTATAGCAGGGAGTTGGAACAGGATGATCTTAAAGATCCCTTCCAAGCCAAATCATTCTGTGACTCTCTGATTCTGTAATAAAAAATCCTTAATTTCAGGATATTTCTTTTAATCTGAACTCTTGCTTTATTAGACAACTAAGACTCCAACAATGGGACCTTCTGCTATAGGAAACAAAACAACTTGTTTTTCATCACTCAAGATGTATTAATTCTCTGGCTAGCAATATTCTTTTTCCTTTCCCTATTTCTCTGGTCAAGTATTGTTTGGCTCTGTAAGTTTGTGTTTGATCACTCTCCCCTTTACTGTTTCCAGACTGTCCTTGAATAACTGGCCTTTGAGCAGCCCTCCATGAAGCTGCTGCTCGCGTACCTTGCAATTTTTGGTCCAAATGGATTTTAGCCAGTTTCATATTAAATTGAGTACTTTTTAGGATTCCCCCATAACTACTCTCTCCTTGCAGAAAGCTCTTTCTTGTTAGAGGCCTATGGACTGTGATCATTGCATTCTTCAAGTTTTCTCGTATGGTTTCCCCAGGTGTCATGCAAGCCACGGACAGAAACCAGTTACAGTGCTGATGCACATCTGGTTGGAGCTGATCCACTTAACCCTGACTTCTTACTACGCTGAATTCAAGCACAACACAGTCACTGATTCCCGCATGACCAAGTACACAGTTACTTGTTTGTTTGTTTTTCTTCAGTTAAAAATTCAACTCAAATGGATGGCTTTTGAGAGATACTTTTAGGAAAACATTTCCACTTTTAACTAGAAATGAACAGAATTTTTTCTACTGTCAACAACAAATTGTGGTTCTAAAATACCAAAAGTGTTCTAAAATTGACATTTTTGCTTTTTTTTCTTTAGTAAAAAGGAGAACCTTCTCCCAGACAGAGAACTGTGGCTCAGTGGAACCAGCCCAAGGGTCTTGTTCCATGCTCCACAGCCTTCTAAGTGATGAGGTTCAGGGGAGTCTATCTGCTGTCAGAAGAATGTCTCACCTTTACAGACCATGTGTACAGATGAGTGTGTTAGAAAATGGTCTGTGAGGAGCTGTAAGCAAAAGCAGAGAAGCTAGATGGGAGGTAGAGCCATTGTCCAGGGTTTCCATGTCTACCTGCTGTAGTTAATGCAAGTTGAGACAATGAGTATCACGGGACTGAAATACCTTTCCCTCAATCTTCCCATTGGCATTAGCTTTGGATAACAGTCAGACCAACATGCAGGGAGGTAACATACCAGCAGCCATCCCTTATGGTAATAGAGGACTAACTTTTCTCCAAGCAGTCCAACTCACCTTCACTAACACAGGATAAATCTGCTTTCCTGTGCTTTTTGGCTCTTCCTTCTCCAACCACAGTCACTGGATAGAGGGTTGAATGACTTAGTCTTTATCCCTGAAAATAAAAATAAATCTCCTATATGTGTGTGTGCATGTAATCTTCACTTCATAGCACTGCCTGAAGGCTAGCTCTGTCAGGCTTCAAGTGTTTAAGAAAATCATTTATAATTTTTCATGCCACCCCACTCCTGCTCACTGGGGTGTAGTAGACAACTGCTCTGATCTCATATTTCACTTTGTCTGGATTACACATGGTATGAGTTCAATAACAAGGATCACCCAAATTCAGCAGTGTATTACTTTATGTGCCAGAGTTCAGGCTCTCAGTCAGTTCACGAGAGTCTCCTTGTCAGAGGTGGCCAGTGACCCCAGATCCCTGTCATTTGGGCATTCCTGCATGTAAACACCAGTGTTTAAAAAGGACAGCACAGATGAGAAACCTAGTACTTGTATGCATTTTGTTTAGTATTGTTTTTTTTCTTGAAAGATAAATGAAGTCTAAGTGGAACACAGTCATGCAGCTCACAACTATCACAAGGTCAACCTCGTGGTCCCATGTCTATGAAGTCCCTGTTGGCTCAGCTCAAATCTTTCCTTCTGTCATCTTACCAGGTCTACAATGAATGTCTGGGCAGTTTGTTTTCTCAAGGCATAAGCCATACCTTTCCTGGACTTATGCTATGATAAAGGATATTTGTGGGCATCTACTGGATCCCGGTACATCACTGCTGGGTGAGAACAAGGTTTATGGGTATGTTCCAAAGCATTCTGTGGTGGAGCTCAGCTTGGGCAGGATCTGCTCCTCCTGGCACAGATGTGGAGCAGATGTGGAACATACGATAGCAGACAAGCCAGTACAGAAATTCTTTTGTAGCTATCCAGGTAGTGCTAAACTTACAGGTTTGTATGAAAATTGAATCGTATTGTCATAGAATGGCTTAGGTTGGAAGGGCCTTTAAAGATCTTCGAGCTCCAACCCCTTCAATAGATAAGGGTTGCTCCCCACCACGTCAGGCTGACAGGGCCTCATCCAACATGGTCTTGGTCACCTCCAGAGATGAGGCATCCACAGCTCCTCTGAACAGCAGTGCCAGTACCCTCTGAGTGAAGAATTTCTTCCTAACATCTAATCTAAATTTCCCCTTTTTTAATTTAAAGCAATTCCCCCTTGTCCTGCCATGAGGATCTAGCTCTCTCTCCTTCTGTTTATCAGTGCAAATAGGCCAAAAGACCTATGGTTTTGTAATGAGGAAAAGGGTTATAATCAACAGAAGTGTTTCCTCACATGCTGTAGCTCTCTGTAACATACTTCACCCAAAGTATAGGGAGGGGACATGATAGCTGCATCTCACAAGAGGAAGCTTATTGGTGCCTGCTACAGGGAAGTCCTTACCATATGTCATCAACTGCTAACACAACTCTACTCTCTTCCACAAATAATGCACTCACATGCTGATGTAAAGCAGCCTCAGAGCTCTCTTGGAGTGCTTGAGTTTCCTAACCATGTTTGGTGTGCATTTTATCACCAGGTTCCCTCTGTACCCTATTTAATTCTGATTCACACTTGCTAGGGAGCCTAAGGCTTTCTCCTTTCCCTCTCTCTTAACAATAAGAGATAAAGATCTGGTAAGGTCAGGTGTTGCAGTGTAAGACAGCAAAAGAAAGAGAAGCAAAAGTGAAACAGAGTTTGAATATGCACTTTACAGGGCTGTTTTCCAGATACTTTCAAAATTTCTTTTCTAGAATCCCTTTAATTATTTTCTAGCTGTAGAAAGAGGGCTCCAAAGTGCCACCCCAAATCAAAGATGATCCCGTAGCACCAAAGAGCTTCCTTTCTGTGGAGCTGTGTATTGCATACAGATGAAAATGCCTGGGATGGCTCTAGTTGGAGCCAAGAATGCTGGACACTTAAAAGCAATTTCCCGTCCCTATTTCACACCTAATCAGCCCAGGGGTGTGTGTGAGCTATGTAAATGTTGTTGATGGCACTTTGCTTTTCCAGCTGCAAACAGACTGGCTCCTACTGCTTGAACGAAGGATGATCTGGCACAGTTGTTCAGACAGATTCCTTATCCTTGCTGTGGTATGAGCACCGCACAGTACCCACACATACCCTTTTCCACTCAATCTGATGTTCACTGAGTTGACTTTCCCAGATCTCCTCCAATGGTGCTTTCTTGCTCTTTATAGAATAAAAAATGAGACCACCTTAGATGAGACCGCGTTATGTCCTGTTTGAACAGAGATTGATCTTTTTCTCAAAGGAAGATGGGAGCTGTGGTTTGGGTCCATACTGATTTATTGTATAAGATATTGTGAATAATTTAAGGAAAAATAGATGAGTGCTGGAAAATTCAGAATAAATCCAATTTAGCAAACTGTGGGGGGAACACTGAGGTGGAGGGTCTTGGGGAAAGGGAGGAACAGAGAAGAAGAAAAGATTTTGTTTTGGGAGGCAGTTCCATCCCTGGCTTGCCACTGATATTTTTAATGAGACCAAAGGCAATGGCCAAGATCTTCAGTAAGTACGTAGGTCCTTCATATAATATTGAAAGAGGTTGCTTCTACCTAATCAAAATGCCTAAACTAAGAAGTTTCTGGGTCCTAGAAAGCATACAGAGTTAGGGAACAGTTGTCTAAATGTAGATATGTTGATTGAAAAGATACCTGAAGTTCAGTCTTGGTACGTTACCTGTAAAGGTAAGAGTGAGTCTGGGATTGGTGATGATGGATTTCTCCAGTTTTGGATTGGCATCTAGGCTTTCCTTGACCACATGCAGATGTTTTTATTGTTCCTTACTCATTTAGTAGCTTGTGAATAATATTTCGAGCTTAATAACAGAGAGAAACACAAACATTCAGTCTGAGATTCTTCTTGAGAAAATAAAGAAAGAAAATCAAAAACCAATGACATCCAAATGGCTAATTTCAACCTTGCTACCCTTTTGATAAGGGAAGATACATGAACCCCATAAATTCAGTGCAAAATTCTGCTTCCAGACTTTACTTTGACTGTCTATTCCTATGGGAAGCTTGTCAAATACATCTCTAAATAATCTCTTTTCTCCCTGACCACTTGTTAGGATAACCGAAGTGTCAAGGTTAGAATAGACCACACATAAGCTTAAGTCTTCCAGAGTGAGGCATTTTTTCAAACTGCTGAGTTCCTATGTCCACTTGGTTTCCAAAATATCTAAATACCTTGCACCTCAAGACAGTTGGTACCTTTCTGCACACTTCTTTATTTTTATTGGCAGATTGTGCGTCATTTTTCAACACTGTCTTCTGCACTCTCCATTTGAAAAAAAGAAAAACTTTTATAACATAAGACAATTCCTCCTTCCCCCATTGACTGAAATTAGGGGGGTTAATGGGTTTCTTCAGTGAATAAGCTTAAATAACGTCATAGGATTGCTCTGTGTATGTTAGGCATTACCTTAGAGTTAGAAATTTCACAGAAGCTGATGTGCAGCTCTGAAAGTCTGAATAGACATTTTTATCTTGCAATTAAAACAGACAAAACCAGAAAGAAGAGCTCCTCTAAATACTGTAAAAGAAGTTCTCTATTGCTTCTTGCATTAACCTCAGGTCTTGCAGTCCTAAAAGTCCAGCTTTGTCAGGCCTGCGTACCCCCCTCTCTTTCTCCTGATGACTCAGACTGTGGCATACCATCCTATCCTGTCCCTGTTCCTTCTTCACATCTTAGTCCCAGTTAAACTCCGTGGGGCAGGAGGCAGGCACCTGACTGCAGTTTGGACTCCCTTATAGCTATAAACTTTTTGCGTGAACTACAGCAGCCCTTAGGCTAGTTCAGTTTGGCAGAAGCAGACTGGCCATATCAAGAACTAATATCAACATTTTCACACACACAATTCTCTGAGTGTTGCCCATTATGTTTATCAGCAGTCCCCCAAATCCTAGCTTGAGGTTTTTTTTTTTTATTTTTTTTGCAGCTCTGAAGACCTAGCAAATGAGGAGGGCAGTGCTAGTTTGACACTTTGGCTTTAAACTTTTTCTGAATAGTTACTCCCTTATATGTTTTCATTTCTGGCAGGTGTTCAGAGTCTTCACAACAATTTAAAAGTACTGGCAATAAAAATGGCACATTTCCTCAGACAAGGATCCAGGAACTCTTTAGACTGTCATCAGACAAAGTGCCCATCCAGCAAAGGCTTGAACATTCATTAAAGACATGCTGCCTCCTGTAGTCACTCTTTAAGTTTTCTTCTAAGCCCTTCATGGACTTTTAGTGGGAGCTATTGGGAATAGGTGAACAGTTGGACTGGATGGTCTTTTAGGTCTTTTCCAACCTTGGTGATTCTATGATTCTATGATCCAAGACAGCCATTCTCTCTCAAGGTAACTCTTGCTTTCACTACTCTGAAGGGACACAACACCAGCAAACAGTGGCAGGAAATACCAAGTTACAGCCTGGACCTTTGAAAGAAGACAGGTGAAAATGTAAGTTCACCATAGTTAAAAGGAGTTAAAGGAGTTTTACTTCTGTTCATGCAATTATTTTAAATAAACCAGCTACCTGTGGGAAACTGAGCGTACATTTCATTCAGGCCTTTTGTAAATAAAGTCTACTCAATTCCATTCCCAAGTTTTAGACAGTGAGATGGTTATTTGTACACAGTGGTGTATAAATCTAAATATGCATGTCTACGTAATATATTTATAGATTCCAAATGCTGGAAGCTCCACTATGACCTGCTTTATTGACTTCCTTCTCAGCACTGGTCTATTGGTCTGGCAATTCCTTTATAATGAACAATAGCTATAGTTTTGTGGGGGGTGTTGTAAGATTGCAAGATCTGCTTTCACTCCAAATTAGGATGAGAAGAATAGTTCTTCCTTCTTAAACAAAATGGAAATGCATCTGTCAAAATGTTTTCCTTCAACTTTTCTTTTTTCTTTTTTTAACTGAAAATGAAATATTTCAGCATTCCTTGAAACTGGAATGTTTCACTTGGATTCACTGGTCTGACCGGAAGCATTTTATTTGACATTGGTTCAATGGTAATCTGCCTTTTTTTTTTTTCTTTTTTTCTTGTTTTTTTTTAACTGCAGCACATTGCCAATTGGAAACTGTAGTCCCAAACCTGCTGGTGCCATTATCACCTTTGGTATGGGCTTCATGGCTGCACTGTCCTTCCTGTAATTCCATAGAGGTGCTGTGCAGTCTCCATCCTTGTGCATTTTCAAAAGTGAAGAGAATTTTATTCTAGCCTTAAAGTTCACCATGAAAGTGAGTTATTCTTTGAAAAAATCTGCTGGATGAGAAACTGTAAGCAATCTCTTCCAACACAAACTTTCCCATGATTCTGTGATTAAAATTCTGTGTAAGAGTACTGAAGTTGTTCCTCGTACAGATCTGGTAAATCTTGTTTTCAGTCTTCAGTCCTGTGTTTGAGCTCTGCTGAGAGTGTTCATATACATAGATTCTTCATTTGTTCTCTAGCACCTTCTAGTCACAGCTGTCCTGTATTTATACTTGAGGGCATCAGTTCATACTTCAGCCATGCGTACTTGAAGTACATGGCAAACAGTTCAGATCAAATCAAGACAAATGCAGGGTATGTATGCTAAGAGTAATGGAGCCCTATTCTCTCCTTATTTCTTTTCTGCTCTTCTCTCTCTCTACTTCCTTCTTTACCCTGGGTTATTTGGACACTGCAGTAGGGTGTTAGAAAAGTGCAATCCCAGAACTCCCCCTACTGCTGATGCCAAGTTTGCACCTACGAGCCTGGCGAGAATGTGGCTAGATGTCGAGCCAGAGCTTTCTCTCTGGAGAGCTTCCCAAAGTAATTCCAACTAATGGAACAAAAGCTCCAGAAATGTACTATGTTTCTTATAAAACAGATGTTTTAATGCCATGCCAGTGCCTAATAAATGACAATGTATTCACACTGTCAAGGTTATAAACTTAATAAATTGCATTTAATACTGACATAAATACAGAAAACCACATTGAGAATAGATGAGGAAACTAACCACGTCTTACATAAGAGCAAAAATGCTGGAATGAGCTTTCACCCAGGAACATGTGGGTGTGTATCTGTATATACAAGTGAATGTTACCAATTAGCTGAACAGTTCTGTATTACCCCATCAACGTTCACCTGTAAAAAGAACAAAAAAAGCCCTCAAAAATAACAACAAAAAAATTTGCACCGTCAGGAAGATTGAGTAATGCTGCGCAAATCACCATTCAAAAGTCAAAGCTGAAGTCTCAGTGCTGGCTAATGATTTTTACAATTGATGTCATATTTTTTTCAGATTAAGTGCTGTGATTTGTGTTCCAGAAATAAAATGAGGACCAAAGCTGTTTTGAGATACTCCAATAGCTATAAAAATGGCTTGAAGGAGTCAAGACTGACCGACTCCCTAATCGCTTCTTCTTCCTGGCTCCAGAAACTACATAGACTGCAGCTCTATCATCTTGCAATTGGTATACAAAGCAGTTTAAAGCTACTGTCAAAAACAGCTATTGTTCCATCCAGCCACTGACACTCATCTTTGACATTCATTTTATGCAGGCAGATTCTATGTGAGCCCAAGAGCTCTGAGACTGGACCAACTAAAGGAGACCAATAAGTAATACATTTAACTTTTTCATGCTGGAAATTGCTTGTTCCTGGTTATGCACACAGAACTCAATAGCAATTGTATAAGGGAGTAGAAAATAGATCCTCTCCTTTGTCCCAAGACTTTGTGAGTACTGGTAACTCAGCAATTTTCTGTCATCCAGAAAATTGCTTTCCCCTATCTCTCATTTTGGAATTTCCTCTTCTTCTACTTTTTACCCAGGGCTTGTCTTCTTACCTTCAGGGTAAGATAAGGTGTAGTTATTTGCCTTCTTTATACATATATATATATAATTATTATTATTATCTTTTCCCTTGGTCTAAGGAATGCATGTTCCTTAATGGTGCAAATAAACTTCTCCCTGTTGCAAGGAAAAGTGCTGTTCTGTAGAGACTGATCTAGAGAACATGCTGTACAATCTTTATCTGCCCAACAGCAGCACAGGCTCCAGTCTGGGTGAGACCTTCACTGTCAGTGATCAGCAGAGAAGATTTTCCACATCTAGATCTTTATATTTTTTTCCTGTTTCTCTGGATCCTCCCTTTGTTTGCATCTTATCTTCCAAGTGGGCCTGAGCTAGGCTCTACACTTCTCTTTATGGAACTGGATTCACTAACGAAGTATTAGAGAACTGTTGAGCTTGGCAGGGAGCTCTGTAGATCATGCATTGAGTCTCATGCTGTTGCTGATCTTTGGCAACAGTGATCTGTTACTATTCCAGAGACTTCAGCTCGAGGAATGGCATCTGATTGCTGTCACTCATACTCCAGAGGCCCTATGAGCAACAAGAGCTCGAGTCCACTTCTCCCCACCTGATCACTTAAGGAAACTCAGCCATATGCTCCTGTGCCTCTGGATACTAATATTCATTTTGATTATCACTTCTCTGGGGCTTCTTGCAATGCATCTCCATATCACCTTGCTCGACTCAGTGTTGGACTTTGCATACTCTCACAAAAGTAGTGGATAAAACCTTTTTCTGTTCAGGATAATGTCTGTTTGCCATATTCACATGAAAGCTGCATAACCATGCAAAAAGAGCTGGTATTTTTGCTTGATTGCAGCAATATGCCCATTTGTTGTTTTTCCTATTAACCTTTCAGTGATGGAGCAAAAAGATTAGGAAATGAACTACATGAAAGTATTTTGAATGATATTCCCTATCAGATTTGGCTGTTCCTGAGGTATGTTAGAAATTATGTTTTCAAAAGGGGGTAGGTTATTCATCAGAGTCCCTTTAACTTGGAATTCACAGATTGAATGCATGATGAATGCATGTTTCTGCCTCTTTCTCTTTCCAACGAGTATCTGAATAAAAGAGGACATGTTGACCTTGGAAATTACCTCCTTCTGTTTTTGAAGGAGATGAGAGGCAGAAGGAAAAGGTTAGAAGTGCGAAGTGCTTTGGGGTTTGGATATTGCACACTTCAGACTTGTGTTGCAACATGTTTGCTAACAACACGAGTGATGAAGAATAGCATTCTTCTGCTCTCAGCCTCTGTATCACCCTTCTCATCTGACAACAGGACTGCATATCATGACTAACTATTAACAATTAAATAGGATAAAGGGTGACCCGATGAACTCCATGCTGCTGGAAGGAACCCTGCAAAGCATCCAAGACTTGGCTTGGTGCTAACCACTGCAGACAACAGCGTCTGTACGAAAGGATCATGTGAAAAATAACCCATCTAAAAAAAGGGCATTCATTCTAAGCAAACCTGATTAACAGCAGGCTCTGTTTTTATCACATTCCAGCCTGCTTATGATATTCCTTTATTCAAAATCCAGACAATCTGATAGAAACCCTTCTAGTAACTGCAACGTGCTGACAGTGGCATGTCTGGCAAGCCAGACTTTGCCAGCTGTGGTACATGTTGCATTGCCACAAAGAAGACACTGAGCACACATTGCAGGTCAGACCCAAAGAAATCTACCATTGGATGGGTCAGAAGCAAGGAATGCCATTTGATTCAAACACAGGTGGAAGAACTAGCTTCCAGTCTGACAAGTAAATTCATCAAGCTAGTAAGGGACTTGGAATTCCAGGTCCAATCAAAGGGATTGATGAATTCTTAGAAAAAAAATATTATTTGGATACAATTATTTCCCAAATATAGGTGGCTAGTGGCTTTTTATATGTTCCTAGCTATTTCAAGTATCACTCAACAAGTGTGAGTCTCCTGAGTGCCAGCATGGGTTCGCGTGGAAATATCAGACATCTCATTTGCAATGACCTGAAATACTTACATTAAGGAAACTCAGTCATGTGTTGGTGTTCAACAGCAGAGGGATCTCTACATGAGCTCTGTGTGTTTGGTGGAGTTGGCCACACTCTGGTGTCTAGTGTCATATGAAACGCACTAAGACAGGCATGTTCAACCTATGGCCCACGTTCCATTATAACCCTACAGATTTCATTTATAATCAGATATCCAACTCAAAAATCTGATCATATCTCTCTACCATAAGCTCTCTCTTACCAGAGAAATACCCCTCGCTTCACAATCAGCCCTATTCAATGTCACTGCTTTTTGGCAGTACGTACACTTGTGAACAGCTCTTCTCAACGATGAAGCACAGGAAGAACAAAATTTCATCAAAAATTTCTGATGAATACCTTGAGAACTCACCAAGAATTGAAGCCACTGCCATCAAATGAGACTGATGAGCTAGTTTCACAAAAGAAAGGTCAAGCATCCCACTAGTTTTGGGATATTTGTTTCTCTCCTTTTTAATATAGTTTCATAAAAATATTATTTTTTTAATTAAAATATAAAACATTTTGTTACTTGTATACATTAACTAGTATATATTTCCATGAGAGCTGCTCCGAACGTAATGCCTCCTATTTTATAATGTTGGCCCATGATATCAGAGGCACATGTTAGTGGCATGGCAGTAGAGGCTGAACCTTCCCACCAATATTCCTTTCCTTATGTTGTTGTCATGTGACAAATGGCAGCAGAGAGGCAGTTTGACAGAATAGTGTTGGACAGGGAAGTGCATCTGAAGCAAAAGTGTGTCACTGAATTCCTCCATGCTAAAAAAAATGGCACCCAGTGAGATTTCTGGCACTTGCAAAACATTTATAGAGACCCAACAGTGGATGTGAGCACAGTGAGGGGTAGGTGGTCCATTTCAGTAGTGGCAGCAGTGACAGGGGGTCACCTCTGCTGGTGCAGATTGTTGCAAGCGTGGAATGCAGGCTCTTGTTCACTGCTCATGAAAATGCATGGCTAATAGCACTGACTATGTTGAAAAAGGGTGTTCTGCAGCTGAGAATTTGCTCTAGCAAACAGTACTACTCTGCTCATTGTATCTGTTGTGGTTCCCATGGATATAAATTGGAGGCATTACTTCTGGAGCATCCTACATATATGCGGCCTGAGACAATTCCTCTTCAGTCAGTGTAGCCCAGGCAAGCCAAAATGTTGGACACCTGTGCATTAGGATCAAAAATGGGACAAAGGAGCTGAAGGAGACCTCTGTAACTCTGGAATAGCACTGGTAGGTTATAAGGAGTACCTGCATATCTCAACTGGCTCTGGATATCAATGTGTGCAGAACCAGACTGAGCCCAGAGTGTAAGCCTCTGTTACATTCAGAACAGAAGCTAGACAACACAAAAATCTAGTTGTCTTAGATCTGGAGTTAAATCCCACTTTTCCTGCTTTGGAATATCTATTATGATAGGTATAATTGCTTTTACTCCTCTTAATAGTGACAACCAGCATGTATGTGAAACTGAATTTTTGGGCTCAGTAAGTAGCATACTCCAGGATTTGGTAAAAACAATTTCAATTGTGCAAAGCTTTCAGGCCAGTGCTGGTGCAGCGTCAGGATGCATAGGCAGATGCACACACAAACACGAGTGCAATGCAAAGACAATCTTGTACAGCATCCTGGACTCTTCTGACCCCAAACCAGTACTGACAGAACCTGGTTTGATAGAATACAGCCTTCCTCCAAAATATTAATATGTCTCACTATCAAGATTTTAATGCATTTAATTTTCTACGCTCCTTTAAAAATACTGGATTTTGAGTTGTGGAGAATGTCAGTCATTTCTGTGGTTATTTATTCTATACTGTTATGAACAAAAATAATTATCCAAATCCACAAAACAAATAAAATTTTTATGAAGAGGACATTCATTTAGAAATTCTATTTATAACACAATCTAATTTGAAAAAAAAACCCAAAAACTTTACCTGCTTGTATAAGTAGACTTGAAGGAGCAATAGAAAACTTAATAGAAAATATAATTTCCCAGAGGAATCCAGATGACCTTTTCATCTTCTATTTATTGGATTGGGTGCCGAGGTAATATTTTGATTATTTGTGGTAATAAAAACTAAAACTACATGTTGATTTTGATGTCAGAATCCGAGAGATATTAAGTAATCCATGGACTTGGAAGGGCTTCTGAACCAAGCAAATGGCAGAAATATAAATATTCTGCAACTTTGATGTTTTGTTTTGTTGCGTTGTTTTGTTTTGTTTTCTTTTTCTTTACTTTTCCTATTCTTCCAAATCTCTCTTAAAAAAAACAAACAAATGTGATGACCAAACCTAAAGCACAGGCGACCCTGCATATAGCAGGGGGGTTGAAACTAGATGATCTCTTTGAGGACCTTTTCAAGCCAGGCCATTTTGTGATTCTGTGATTCTCTGATAGGAGAAAGGGGACAAGAGAACAAATATTAGTGAAAATAAAGTCAAAAGAGAGAAAGCTGGAACAGAACTAGAAAACGAAGCAGCATTTTAAAATAATGTATTGTAACTGCAGCTAGCTTTATGGAAAAATAATTGAAAAAAAAAATCCTCTCTCTTTGATAAAGCAGGTGAATAAATGAAGAAACATAATATTTCTTAAAACCAGATTGAAATAATGGCAATCAGGATGGAAAATGAGTAAGCATGGGCCTGATCAAACCTATATTTAGTTTTAGCATCCTGCTGTAGTAATAATGAGGAAATTTGAGAAGCTTCAGAGCCAGAGGTGGTGCTAAGTGAGGTAAGTGAGATCCTCCTCCTCCAGCCTCTGCAGGCCAGTGATGCACCATGAGATCCAGCCCAATGCCTGGGGGCTGGAGTCTCTGCCCAGGCTGAGGATATGGCTGCTGGTTTCCTCTTTGTGGTTTCAACCTGCTATTTGCTGGTGACTGCACCCCATGCACACCAGGATGGGAGGAGGCAGACACTCAGCCTCCCAGCAATCAGTACCAGGATGCAGACCTCCTGTGACCCACAGCTGGCACTGTGCCCCTTACTCATCTCACTCACACTGGTCCCTCTTCCAGTGGAAACAGAGATTGTTCTCAACCCACCACACCCAATTTTCAATTCCAGTCACACCACAGTTTGGAAGCACACACCATTCCCATACCAGTGCCCCCAGTTGCTCCTACTGGGGCGAGCACTTGACTCCAGAATCTAGTACTCTATTTATCCATGCCAGACCCTCAGAGCTGTCCCTTTGGGCTCAACGTCTTGTCCATAGAGCTATGGCTCTTTCAACCATTGATTTAGGACCCCACTCTCTCCAGTAGTTGGCCCCACAGTCACAAGCCTGTACCCCCCAGCCTGACTCCAGCAGCTGGCAAAATTTCACTCACATACACACAGATCTCTCCGGTAGCTAGCATGTCATCCAGCTCTCCTACATCATGGGAGAGACCGTGAATGCACAGAGAGACCTAAGAAAAGATGTAATGAGGAAATACAAGAAGACAGGACAGACTGCAGTGATCAAGTATAGGGTTTGACCAGATAAGTTGCTGACTGGCCTCATTTATATATGATTGGCCCTCTTACACCATTTTCTACAATTCTGTTTTTTTTTCTCCTCCTTTTCCATCTTTCCCTGCTCACACTCATGGATTTACAGAGCTCCACATCTTCTGCACCCTTCCAGTCAGGGCTCACCATGGTTCATTTCTAAGCAGCTGCAATCCAGGTTGACCATTGTGGAAGTGTGCTTGTAGCTTGATAGCTCATCAGATAGTGAGACTGGGAGGTTTGTTACTTGTCATTATCTCCCTTTTTGCTTTGTGAGATCTGTGTCAACATTTTGCTTATCATTTCCCCTTTTTTTACTTCTTATTATCCCATTTTGGGGATCCTTATTGACATAACCTTCCTTGAATCAGCATTCCTGTATTCTGTGTCTTTCTTTCTCAATAAGTTCAACTGATCAAGTTTAATTCCCATTTTAATATCCATTTGTTACTTTGGAAAAGTTCCTCAATGAAATAGCCTTAAAGGAACATAAACTGAAATGAAACTCCTACATATCCTTACCATTAGGGCCGGAACCCATCTGAACAATTAACCACCACTTTTAATTGCAGGAGATTTAGTGGATTTAAGTGAAGGATTTGTCCAAAGCAGAAAGTTGAATTAGGATAGGTGAATCAGGCCATAGAAGCTGTAATTTTTCTCCACCAGGTTTTAGGGAGAGCCAGGTTGATAAGCTGATATCTGCAGGTTTTCTTTGTGAAATTAGACAAGGTCAATCCCACACTGTTGCTTTCAGAGCCTTATGAAAAAACCTCCACGGGTGTTAAAGGCAAGAATTCTGTTCAGAAGAGTCATACCTGAAGTTTTTTCCTTCACAGTAACCAACAATTACAGTAATTGTAATTTTAAAGTGATGGCAATTTAGAACTGAGAATAAATATCTAATATAGTCCGTTCATCTGGAAAACTTGGATTCCTTCCTTAAATATTATTACTGCAAAATTTCATGATGCAATAATAAAAATGGAGATGAGTGGTGGAAAAAGTGGTGGAAAACATGAATTGTGGTTGCAGCCCCCTTCTCCATGCATACCTTTTTTTATAAAAGAAAGATCTATGTGAAGCGAGAAATCTGTCTGAAAATAGAGACTCAGCTGTACGGTTCAGGATGACTTACAAAACTCATTCCACATCTTTAACAAAGCAGGGATCCTTTTCAGGCAGTTGAAAGGGTACACATTCTTTAAGCTCCTGTTCCTCGTGCCCTTTCTTACAAACAACATTGTCTCCAGGAACTCAAGGAGTGGACAAACCTATGTAAAGAAAATAGGTTGTAGAATTAACCTGTGGTTCCTGAGCCCTTGTTGCTGGCATGAGGGCTGCAGTCTCTTGATTACACCTCTATTCATCAATTTAATGGCAATCCAGGCATGCACTTGGTTATGAGGTCACCTTGGGTTACTAGCTGGAGCACAAAATGACCTCAGGCCTTTCTAAACCGCTGAGGGAATTTTGGATCACAGTTACATGTGCTCATTACATTTTGGAAAAGTCAAAGGAGGGACAGGTAGGGGGGGGAAGTTTTGCTGTGTGCCTCGTCTATGAGTTTTGCTCTTATCCTAATCTGGTTAAACACCTGTTGTGTAACAGATTTCTCGTAACTAGTAGAAACATGACAATTTTTCTCTGGAAAACAGGGAAGGAACGGCTTGGAAAATAGAGTCAGCAGCATAAATCTTATCCCTTCCAATATCTCAGCAGCATAAATTTAATCCCTTCCAATATCTCAATGGGTGTAGTGCTCTTTGCCACTAGTATGAACTCAGAACTTTGAGTTTAATTTTAGATGTTCATTTGTATTGGGTCAGTTCATGTATAAATGCTGTGACAGAGTCCTGGCAAATAAAGTGATTTCCATGTTCTGCTAGATTAATTATAGTCTAAGAGTTTTTACTGGTATAAACACCATTTGGATTTCAATGCCCTCATTTTCTGGATGTTAGCTTTCTTAGCTCATTTCAAGAAATGCTTTAAAATAGTTATGTGGGTCATTGTTTTATTTCATACATGTGCTAATAAAATTTAGAAAGGTATGCGGTATTTTTTTAACCATATTAAGATCGGGCCTTACAGGCTTGTTCAGTTTGCTTTTAGAAGAAATAAAATAATCCCTTTGAAATCATTGTGAGGTTTCTTTGGATAAATGTTTTGGGGTGCAGCCTTTTATTAGAAAATGTTTTTTTAATGCTCTGTCATTCTATTAAATGAAATTTTCCTAGAAGAAGCTAGTGGGAAACAAATGTTAAAGGCTATCTGTCCAGGTTGCAGTCAGAAACTTGCCATAAATATCTCATTGTAGGACTTACCTATGCAATTGGAAAAAAAATTGCATTGATTTTTCCTATTAATTTGCTATTTTTTCCTGAAGTCTGAAGAAATGTATCTGTTTCAATTGGAGATGCACCAGCCTGGGGGGAATAAATGCATAAAGAAAAAGCATGGGCTACTTTCTGCAACAGTGGTTCAATGTTTTCCATTTACTACTGAAGATTATAGAATCATAGAATCATAGAATCACAGAATCACAGAATCACAGAATGGCCAGGGTTGGAAGGGACCTCAAGGATCATCAAGCTCTAACTCCCCTGACACATGCAGAGCCACCAAGCTCCCCATTTAATACCAGCCCAGGCTGCCCAGGGCCCCATCCAACCTGGCCTTGAACATCTCCAGGGATGGACGGGGCATCCACAGCCTCTCTGGGCAGCTGTTCCAGCACCTCACCACTCTCACAGTAAAGAACTTCCCCCTGACATCCAACCTCAGTCTTCCCCCCTTCAACTTAAAACCATTTCCCCTTGTCCTGCCATTATCTACCCTTGTAAAGAGTTGACTCCCCTCCTGTTTGTGGGCTTTGTTTAGGTAAGATTATTTAAATTAAGCTTCAACATTTTCTATATCTTTATATATTCAACCATTTGATTATTTTGCTTTGCTGTGAGCACAACGAAGTATGCTTGAGGTCTGCAAAGCAAAGAGAAATGTAAATACTGTGTTTTCATATCAGGCCTTAGGAGAACTTATGTTAATATTTCTACAATTTCTTGCATCTTCTGTGGGCTCCTATAAGCCACATCAGACTGTTGTGAGAACTGTGTTTTGTAAGGTAGTGCTTATCCTTGCCATACCCGTGGCATGCAAGCAAATAAAACCTGGCTGTATCTGCCTGACAGTCTCTCCAATGCAGGATGCTAAAGTACAGAAGGAAAAAGCAGAAGAAATCCAGAAGGATTATAGAGTTACCTTCTTCCACCACACCTTCCCAGTTTTCAGCAGTTGACTTCTAGACTTCCTCAGAAAGTCATGTTTGAGTATCTGTTGTATTTCTCCCCTGTTTTGTGGATCCACCCTCCTTCCATTCATTTCTGCTTTTCCTTGCAGGACATCTGGAAGCAACAGCTCTCTTTCCCTTTGCAATAGAGGAGTTTGGAAAGGGGCTGCCTCCTGATCACACTGGCCACTGTTAACCTGCTCATGCTGACATGCCAAAAAGGAGTTCCCAAATCCACTTGAATTACAGCCCTTCCTATAATTCTGATCCACCTCTGGTTCCTTGGCCTTGAAGCAAAGTGTATTCCATTGGCAGTTATGCAGTTTCAAGCACCTTGAAAATTATAAACTTGATATCTCTGATTTTCACGGACCTTTTAGTCTGAAAAATATGACAGTTCCAACTGTTTAATAAGTGATGTAATTTTAGCAAAGAAACGTGACCAAAATAAGCATTATCAGATAAGCTTAGAAGGATTTCACCAAGTATATCCAAGGAAATTCATAAGCATTGGTTTAACTAGCTAAATCCCTGATTTGATTATAGAGGACCCTTTCCTTTTCCTTTCCTCATGAACTCCAAGGGATGCTTAACCAACATGTGAGGTCAAATTAATTCCACATAAAACTATGTCTTTGTGTCACATTAACCACAGTGATCTGCTGCAGGTACCCCTAAGGCCACATACCTTAATTGCTGCTCTGTCATATATCCCACATAACTAATCAATTTCTCTCATGATAGCCCTCTTCCATACAGAAACTATTGATCCTCTCTGAAGCTCCTCATGAGGTGCTTCTCCACAAGACTTCTTTAGAGCTAATCCTTTTATTCCTTGACTTTATTTTGCCACAGAATAAAAAGGTTTATTCCATGTAGCACTCTTCTTCCCAGCAAGCTTTCTTGTAAGCAGCTTTTATCCCTCAGGTGACAATCCCCAACAAACTCTCATTGCAAGAGCAGTGGGGTCATGTTCACACTAGCCTGGTGTAAAGTTAGCACCACTCAGTATTGTGACCATGGCCTAAAGGGTTAACTTCCTAATCCTCATTGCTTGATCAGTTTTTCAAGGAGTCACATATATGTCTCAATATGAAAGACAGATGTCTGGCATTTATCTAAGTACAAGGAGAGAAGACAGGATGATTCAAATAATCCTGAAGAAATGCACTGCACCATCATACGACAGTATCTGATGTAATGAAACTACTGTAACTAGAATTTGAATTTGCTATTAATTGGTGGCTTCTTAGCATTTTTTTCCATGGCTTTAATCAAGAGACCTAGGTATGACATTCCTAGATATACAGTCTACCCCCTGTAGATATTTTCTTGATTAAGCAAAGACATTTTTAGCTCAGTTCTTGGCTAAAGAAAAATCATCTGAAACTATCGATCACAGAAAGCTTAACACATTAGAAGAATGTTTGGACTAAGGCAGAAGGCAATAATAATAAATTGCATGTGGGTTGAAAATCTCCTTGCCAATATCTTCAGCCAGCTGGAATTTTAAAGGCAATGATATGAAGCTCTGCATGCTCAGCACTTACTAAAACATAGACCAAACCAATGTACTGGGAATACAACTTTGGGATCAGTTGATTTATTTTTAATGCCATTAATTTAATTAATTTAAAATGCTTAATTCAACATGTTTATTTTCCATTTCTAAGGAGTTATATGAAATAACACTGATAACACTCTACATGGCTTTATGTGTGTGTCCAGGAAGATGGAATTTGGATGAGCCAACACAGACTATATCTTAAATCCAACACTTTACTTCGTTCTTTCCTTCCTTCCTTCCTTCCTTCCTTCCTTCCTTCCTTCCTTCCTTCCTTCCTTCCTTCCTTCCTTCCTTCCTTCCTTCCTTCCTTCCTTCCTTCCTTTTTTTAACTTCACTATCATGCTACTTATCTTCAGACATGAAAAATCATTACTGATACAAGTAAAAGCAAGTACATTACCATTCCAGTAGGCAAGTGGAAGTAACCAAAAAATGTTTGGCATAGTTGCTCTAAGTGCTTTAAATTTTAAAACCAATTTGTTCATGATACATTGCCATGTCTGCCAGTAACAACTGACCTCTGAGATGAAAACGCCCTGATCTAATTTTAAGGTCAATGACTTTTCGTTCTAAATCCCATTTGGTTTAATTGAAACCATGTCCCTGTTCAGCTAAATTAACTCTCCAAAATGGGCTAACGTACCAAGAGAAATAATAATAAATTATTATTACCATCACTATTATTATTTTGGTTTTGTGAAGGTGATTACATCATGCCTGTTCTCATCATGATATCTGACCAAAAAGGGTCCTAAGGTGACCAAGAACAATGTGGACTGTTTCCCCAACACTGATTAGGAAGCTTGGAAAAGGGTGTGGATAACAACTGCCTAAGCAGGAGATGTACACTGAAAGAGAAGCACAGATGGTGTTAGTGTGCATGCTGCGCCCTGTGGGGTGATTTTGGTCTGCAGGATAATCACTACTAATAATTACTACTATTACAACCTTGCAATTGCCCATTCCTTAGCAAGGTTTTCAAGGAGTGTGAGCACAGAATGAAAAGATGCTCCATGTCCCAAAGAGGGCACAAGTTTAGAATAAGATAAAAGGAAGCTACTCATCAGTGGAAGTACAAAAGGGTATGGACAGATTAGAGATGGGATTCATTTTCCCTAGCCAACACTTCTATCTCATCTGGTCACCCTTGTCTCCCTTTATAGTTCATGGTGATACTGCTAACACTGCAGGAGTTTAAGTTGCAGTATATCTAAATCTTAAAGATGTTCAAAAGAGATGTGCTGAATCACACCCAAGAATGAGAGATTCTCTCATACAACTAGGACAAGAGGTTGAGTGATGTGGATATCCACAATATGAGGACATATGCCTGTCTTTGATAAGCTAAATCCCACTGTACTGAGTAGCACAAAACAACTATTGCATCAGAAAACTAAGCATCATCACGTTGTTGTCATCAGGTTGTTTGTGCTGCAAGGGATGTTTTGAAGGGAGATCAGTATGGGGACTTTAAAAGATGTTTGCAAACATCTCCTCCCTGTATTATGGACAGCATGGCAGAAAGTGCATAGGCACTCTCTCAAAATACAGCCAGTGGGACATGGAAATGAGTATCAAAAACTGTCAGAAGGCAAGGAGGAAAGCCTCTGAATACTAAAGTAAGCATGCATATAAAACTAAAAGTCTTTTTTTTTTTTTTTTAATTTTAGCTAAATCAGTAAAGTTAGCACAGGAAAATGGGAATATTGAAATAACTGGATAGTAAAAGAAAACTCATAAGAAGAACTGTGTATTCCTCTACATTTACTTCCTGAAACATGGTTTGAAGGGAAAATATGTATTTCTTTCTGTCCAGAGAACATAAAGTACTTTAAAAAACTTTGGCTTAATCTTTAGCTCCTCTAAGTCAGCTTTGCTCCCTTCATAATGAGCTTTGTATTGTTAATTGACACCAGCTGAAAATCCAGTCCTTTGGGTACAGCTCTCTGCAGATTCATTTTGCTTTTGGAGTTCAAAACAAAGCAGGTTACGACAGTTTTGTTTTTTTTTTTTTTAATGATAGGTGGTTACCTTTTTTACACAGAAAATACCGATATTTATTCCTTAGATTAGATATTAAGAAGAAATTATTTACTGTGAGAGTGGTGAGACACTGAATCAGGTTGCCCAGTGAGGCTGTGGATGCTCCCTCTCTGGAAGCACTCAAGGACAGGCTGGATGGGGCTGTAAGCAACCTGGTATAGAGGGAGGTGTCCCTGCCTATAGCAGGGGGTTGGGACTAGATGATCTTAAAGGTTCCTTCCAACCCAAACCTATGGATTCCATGAGTTTTGGTAAAAATTCATTCTGCTGAAAATAATGAGAGTTTTTGGGTAAGCTTGAAAATACACATTTGGAAAATGCTGCAGCAATTTCTCATTTGACTGTATTACTAATATTTTCAGTACCCACTCACTTCCTTGGACTAATAAATACCTTATTGTCTTGTTCCCTGTAAAACATCATGAGAAAACTTGGTGCTACAGCATTATGGGAGATGTAGTCTCAGTGGAAAACTTGGTCCAGACTGGGGAGGGAGACTTGCAGTACCGAAAATACAATTCCTGCATGATCCTACTGTGTTTTATCCTTAGGAACATTTGTGGTCTTTAGATATTTCCTTTTACTGTGAATATTGAAATATGCCATGGAAAGCAAACACTTTTTGGAAGGCTGAATTTTTTTTTTTGCCAAGAATCTTAATATTCTATGACAGCAGTTCAAGTAGAAACATTTCCATCAAGGTCCGCAGAGGCCTTTTGAAGAAGATATGGGAGAAAATGTTGCTTAGCTGATGGTGACTATTGAGATGTCTTCCAAGTAAATAAATGTGCTAAAAAGTGTTGCTATTAAACATGCCTCAACACCAGACACAATTTTATGATTTACTATATTGCATATTGGAAGCTGATAATTGTAAAGAGGTTTGTTTAAATTTCTTTTAGTCTTTCTAGAATAATGTCTGCAAGGAGAGGACAAAATCATCCAGTTTTATTGCTGTGTACAGGTTAGAACAGGTTGAAAGAATGGCTCAAACATTCTTGCCTAGCAACATATCATTATGAGCTGTTCAGAAGTTGTCTTTGGACTTTGTATGTCTGCAAGGACTAGGACCAAGGTTTCCAGCATTGTCCAGAAAATGATGTTGATATCATAATGTGCCTTCTGGGAATACAGTTTGATGAACAGAGGCCAAGACAGGACATATCTCTCATGACTTGGGGTTTCCAAGTGTCTTCCAGCCAAAATGAGATTACAGTGTCGTGACAGTATATGATGTTTTGGCTATAAGAAACCAAGAAGTCTCTCTCTTGGAAACTGGTGCACATGAATTCTGCACAGGGTGATTGAATCACACTATGTTCTGAGCGAACCTCTCTAAATCAATTTCAAACACACCTATATTAATATGGACAGAGATTTATCTCACTTTCTCATAAAGACCTCCAGAGATGGAAATCACATATCCTTTCCATGAAGCTCACTCTAATGTTTCCCACTCTTCAGCAGGAGAAAGATCCCCTTAGTATCTCATGAGAGCACAATATTATTGAAGGGCCAGTGTTTGTAAGGGCATGAAGGAGGGTGTGTTTCTTGATTGCTTTCAGTGTCTAGAAAGAAAACAGAGAATTATTTTTACTACAGCTTTTAAGCAATCCCTTGTTTGAAGATTACATAGGATTCCTGGATACGTAACCCATCTTCTACTTACCAGAAAAACAACCTTCAAAAACAATAAGCTGTAATTAATTTCCACTTGATGTAACAGTCAACTAACCTGATTAAGGGTGGCCATGCTTCAGACAGGGCCTCTCTGGTTCCTTTTCAATCTGGCAGTGAAATGGTTCTTGTGGAATTGAAGCACAGAAAGCAGTCCATCCACTAAAAGCTGTATCGCTCCAGAACTGCTCTGTTGAACAGAGGTGGACCATAGCCATGAAGTCATAAAATGCAAGGTTACTTCTTCCAGGAAATATCTCAGGACAGAACAAAATGATCAGTCAGCATTTTTACGATGATGTGGGGAAGAATAATTCAGTCTTTCCCAGTTGATTTTCCCCCAGCTTTCACAGAGATTAAAAAGAGCTGATAAGCTCAGGATAAGGGATGAGATCACGAAAATCCTGTAAAACCCTCTTTTGCCATTGTATCCCAGCCACTGACACTCAGTGAGCTGACTTCTCAGAGAAGCCCAGCACCTTCCTCCCATCATTTCCAAAGGAAACCACGCGATCTGTGGCTGCCAGGGTTCTGACAGCAGCATCCCGCTGGTGCCCCTGGTTGTCAGGATATTGCTCCCTCTCCCATGCCCAACATGGTGATTGTCCCCTGGCCTCTCCTTTCCTGCCTCAGAGGAGAAGACGTCAGATGATTGGGTGGGGAGGGCAGTTAGTGTTAAGCAAACCTAATCTACACCATAAACCTTACTCCGGGGGTTCAAAGAGCATGTCAGGGAGTGTTTGGGACGCAGTGATAACTCCAGGACAGATCCAGACAGGACTGCTGTACTGACTAGCACAGTAAAACACATCCTGATCTTGGCAGTGCCTCACGGCATTGCATGATAGGAGACAGATTTTGTGCTGTCGATTGTAACCTTGAAGATTTTGCCATTTATAATCCCTTGATGACAAATATTTCCACAACTCCCAGCTGTGCCTGTCAGCTCTATTCATTATATTCCTATGGTGTGTCTGAACACTGACTTTATTTATTGCTGAGAATCTTTTTGTCTCTGGGACAATGCATTTTTCTGTTCTCACTTTCTTTTCAGATATGCTGCACATACTGGCTACAGTTAGAAGAGATTGGACGTATACAGCATACCTGTTCCCAATTCCAGGTCAAGAATTTAAGTTTTCCATTTCTTTCTCATTAACTGTGGGAAACAACATCTTACAGGATGTGTGGGGATCCTGTGGGCTTTGTGCAAGGAAAGGTGAATTCGTACTAGTAAAAGAGTACAGAAGGGCTGATAGGACTCCCTGGAAATGGAAATGCAAGTTTATGGAAGGGTACAGAATTTTTTGTTTTGTTTTTGATACTATTGTTAGTCTAATATTAGGCAGTTGTTCATAAGTAAATTAGAGCACTGAAGAAAAAAATATGATAATAAATTTGAGTAAATTGGCTGTACATTGATGTAGGTTAGAAGTTGTGAAAAGCTTCCTAATAAGGACAAGAATCAGCTCCTGGAAGAACTTCCTTTCAAAATAATGAGGGAAAACAAGCTAAAGGGAGGAAAAGTGGATGATGCTGCATTGTGCTAAGAGAAGTCAGTCAGTGAATTCCAAGAACTTCCATTTTAATTCTGTGGTCTTGGAAAACCTTCAGATCAGGTTCAGGAGATCTGACTCAACAACTATGAGAGACTGAAAAATGTATATCTTGTGGCAGCCTATGTAATTATCTACTGTATCAACCATCTATATCTTTCAATTCCTCTCTGCATTTATCAAGTTTCCTTTTATGTCCACTATGAACTCTTGCCCCTTCTGTCAACATTAGGGAATCTTTCCAAAACACTGCTGTTCACATACTAGGCATTTCTAGGAATTTCTAGATACTCTAGAGTGAGCATTGCATCATTTGTAATAGGCTCTTAATTTCCCAGAGATGTCTTGTAACCTTTATTGCATTTATTGTAGTCTGTTCAGAATCTTTTTGAACATGCTGCTTTAAAGAACAAGGATTTTGTACAATTTTATTTGTACCTGGCACATTAAATTCATTTGTACCTGGCTGTCAAATGTGCCTCTTCTGTCACATGATTCAGCCTTATGAGTGAGGTTTTATTTTTGTTGGCTGGTAGTTGCATCACATCCATTCTTCAATTCACAACTATCTCAGTATTATCATCCTCCTTATTACTGAGCTCCAACCTTGCTGCAGAACAATCCCATCTGAGGATAGAAATGAAGCCACCAGCTTTAGAGCTTCCTATGTAACTATAAACCAAAGCTACTTATTATACATCAAAAAAGCTCACGTGTTGATTCTTACCTAATATGAATGCCAAGGAATACTTTTTCCACTTACTGTTTTTAACATGGCCACATTTCAACCATAAGTATGATTCCTTTTTTCTGTTCTCCTAGCTCATCTGGTCTTCAACAAGAAAGCTCTTTTGATTCTAAAGTGTTCCTGTGGATTCGTTCTTTCTGGTTTTCTGAAATATTTAGCACCTATAAAAAATCAGCTCTGCTTTCCTGAGCATATGATTCAAACTGATGAGATTTTTGAGGAGGATCAAGTATTGGGAGGGTGGACACAGGATACTTTTACTTATGTGTGTTGTGATTAACCTAGATACTGGGAAAGAAAATAAAACATAGCAGTCCTTCATAATAAACTGCCAAAGAAGATAATACTTGGCCAAAATACCTGTAATTTGTACATTTGCCCTTAATTAGGCAAGTGGACACATACATGTAACCAAGAAAATGATTTCTGTGACTGCAATATTTATGTATGTCTGTTAATAGTATCTATTTATATATATGAACAAACAAATAATAGTTTATCATCTTGCCAACAAAAACTGCTAGAGCAGGAGTCTTTTAATAGGTGCCTGATGTTAGAGTTAATGGAGTTTCTAATACAAACTGGTTTTGGTTATTTTCTTTTGGGAATAGCATAGGTTTAATCAATCTGCTGGATATTTATGATCTGCAGGAGGAATTGAATGTAGCAAAGGTATAACAGCCCTCTGTCTCTCTCTCCTCTCCTATGTGAATATGTTCTGATGTACCTTCATTGTTGAGGCTGGGAAGGGCATCCATCCCTCCAGGTGCAAAGGGAACACTCCAGTAGGTCTACCTGAGTTTATTGACCAAGACATCAGAAGCCAACTAAGGAGCAAAATCACTAATTCTGTGGAAATACGTCTACAGATGTTAATATTCCATACGTGGCCTACTTCTGTGTTGTGGTTTCCTTGTATTCTTCATGCTAACTGCAAAGGAACAGCAGGCACTCTGTGGGAAGGAGTCCTTGTGATGGGTTCTTTAATATCCAAGTGGTCTTTTGGGGTTGGATTCACTTACCTTAACTTTGGACCTCTTACAGCTGAATGTCTAAACCACAACCACTCATCCTAGACTCCTGGTTAAAATTAATGGAGAGAAAAAGGCACTTCTGGAGATTGACTTGCTGAGTTCATGGTGCAATTGCTTTCATTTGTTTCCCTTCACTGACATTAAAGGAAGCTTGGGATAACTGTTCAGACTCATATATCTCACTTAAAGACCACTCAGCTGAGTCAGATTAACCCCATCTCTTCTGTCAGCCAGGCACTTATTTCCTCAAGATGACTTTGCAGACCTGGTACTTGGAAGCCAGAAACAGCATGTCCTTTACAGACTAAGGGCAGCAGAGACTGAGTACTCTGCTCCTTTCAAATGCATAATTTCTCAAATGGAGGAAGAAAATTTCCCATTTTACCTGGCTCTCAGGTTGTGAGGGAGGCATAGACCCCCAGCGTGATGAGCCAGGGCATGGTAAGGTACCCAACACAGAGGAGGGTCACAAAAATGATCCAAGAGATGGAACAACTCTCTTATGAGGACAGGCTGAGAGCTGGAACTATTCAGCCTGAAGAAGAAAAGGCTCTGAGGTGACCTTATAGAGGCCTTTCAGTATCTAAAGGGGAACTACAGGAAAGAATGGGACAGACAGGGGTCTGCAGTGACAGGGAAAGGGGAAATGGTTTCAGACTAAATGAGGGTAGACTTAAGTTATATATAAGGAAAAAGCCTTTCACAGTGAGGGTGGTGAGGCACTGGCACATGTTGAGTGGAAATACGGTGGATGTGCTGTCCTGGAGACTTTCAAGGTGAGGCTGGACCAGGCTCTGGGCAGCCTGATTGAACTGTGAATATCCCTGTTCATTGCAGGGGATTTGGACTAGATGACCTTTAAAGGTCCTTTTCAACTCTAAGGATTGTATGATTCTATGACAGATGTGGATACAAGGCTTGCCAGTAACTCCATGCCATGAACTGAGAATTCTCTCGCATTTGAAGGAGGTTCAGGTGATGGATATTAGGAACAATTTCTTCTCTGAAAGAGTGATGATGCTCTGGCGCTGCTGCCCAGGGAGGTGGTGGGGTCACCATCCCTGGAGGTGTTTCAGAACTGTGGAGATGTGGCACTGAGGGATGTGGTCAGTGGGCATGGTGGGGATTGGGATTGGATTGGATGACCTTAGAGGTTTTTTCCAACCTTAATGGTTCTGTGATTTTATGACACCAGCCACAAAAACAGATAATTGTCCCTGAGATGTGAACACACAGATGGGAAAAGGGCTGTGACTCTAGTCACACTGGATGAGGGAGGAAGGTGGGAATCACTTGTGTGAGCCTCCTGCCGAGTGCGTAAGACCTGACATGTGTTCATCTTTCAAAAGCACAGCATTTTTCCTCTAAGAAGTCTTGGTTAAATAAAGCTAGTAGATTAAAAAACCGTGTATTTGACCACTGTGATTTCTCTGACTACAACGGAATTTTAGAAAGCAGGAATTGAAAAAAAATAAAATAAAAATGAATGAGAGGGATTTGAGAAGAGTGGCTGCTTGTTTTTACTTCTCCTGAATTATGGCTCATATCCTTTGAAGTTCTGCTGACTTTGTACCATGGTGTGTTTCAAAAAGTTAATCTGTCTTCCTCTTGCAGGCTATCGAGGTGCACTTTACTATTTCTTTCCTTCTTGGTGTCCCCACCCCAAACTCACCCACCACCTCCCTTCTGACTTGCTCTACTTCGTGCAAGAGTAAAAAGTATTTCCAGCCTTTAGCCAAGAAATGACTCTGGAGTTGGCAGGGCTGAAGGACTGGTTTATATGTACATATTTAAAAATAATAATGATTAAAAAAAAAAGAGAGAAAAAGTTGTGTTCTGTTCTTGATGGGAAACAGACTTTTGCAAGGCTTTCCAAGGAAGATGGTTATTGGACACTAGTTACGTATTGAAATGGACAAGGCTATAGCAAAAACCTTAGGAAAAAAAAAAAGAAACAACAACAACAAAAAACAAATATTGATAAACTGCTCAAGATTTTATAGGCCCTTTAGTACAAAAACAAAACAAAACAAAATCCCCAGCAACATTTCCCTGGTTTATATTTCAGTTGATGTGACTTAGGTTTACCTAAAACTGTGTCAGTTACGCAGACTTCTTTATGACAGGGCTCATTTCTGAAGAGGACGAGAATTGTGTTTGTATTTATCCTTTCATCTATGACTGTTCCTGAAATAGGGCTTAGTATCATCACACCTCTGAGTGTTATGTGCAGGCAAACCAAAAGCCAGTTATGTTTTTGTGTCAGCAGACATATGTCTAACACCATGGACATTTCCTGACGATTTGACTTAACTTCGTGGGCCACTGAGAGGCATAATTGAATTTTCAGAAGGACACTTACAATGACTGCAGATGGGTATTTTAACTTTTTTCTGTTTGTTAGGTGCTCTGTGGGAAAGGGAGGAAAGACAGAAAAAACTTGAAGCCCTGCAAAGTCAGCATCAGACTGAATAGTAATAAATATTCAGCCAGGGACACAGGACATATTTTATTCACTCATTACATTCACTCTGTTTTTTCCTCATTGGTGCAAAGGTGTCTGTTTACCACAGCTGAATCCAAAGACCTTTTCAGATTCACAGACAACCAGATTGAAGGAAGGTATTGAGCACGGGTACGGTGATCGCAGAAACTAAAATTCTTGTGTCCCACTTATTCCGCCTTGCCAATGAAAAGTCTGTATATGACACTTTAATTGAGATGAAGGCCAAATTCTGAGCACTGAGGTGGATTCAGGGATTTGGGTTGTTTCTCTAGATTTGCCATGTATTTGCCGGGTGTCTTTTAGCTTTTCCTGTTTGTTCTTCCAAGTCCTCAGAGTTGTTATGTTTCCCTGCCATGAAAAATCCAGTTTACATGGAAAAGAAAAAGAAATAAAATGAATGAATAAAAGATATTGCTGAATTCTTTCTTCCAGCAATGTGTTTTGTGGTGGTAGTGGCTGCTATAGTGCTATTACAGCAGCCCTTCACATATCAATACGAATTCCTGTTCTAGACATTTCCATTTTACATCTGCACAGTAATCAAAAGTAGACACTATGTTCTGTGTATACCACACTTCTGCCTTATTCAGCAGGGATTTTGTTGGAACTGTCAGCTAAAGAATCAACTCTGATCTTTTAGATAAAGCTGTTTTTAGAGCTTAGCTTATGAAGGCTCTGATCATGTTCTCGGTGTGTTGAATGTCTTCCTCATTTTGTAGTGTGCTACAATCTGACCAGTTCAACATTTAAACACACTCTGTGCACAGGGAAGGAAAGAATGGAAAAAGGAACAGAAATAGCTATATTCAGTTGGGTATAATTAATATTTTTGTTGTTATCCCTCACTATCTTGAAGTTTCCAAAAGTAACTGCAAAGACACTCTTCCAAGCGCTCTTCATCCACTTCCACCTCTGCTCTTCAGCCTTCTTCTGGAGAGATAGTTGGAAAGGGATTAGATGAATTTACACTCCTGGCTGAATTATTTTCACAGGTCCACCTCTTCTTGCTTCAAGTATTTAACTGAGACAGTACTTTCATTTGGCTTTTTTTCACTGATAGTGAGAAAGCACCAATACAAGGGATCTCATGGGTAGAGTTGCCTACTTCTGAGACCAAAACTCTTATTAACTCAATCCACGCCTGTGACTATGTCTGGGATGCATACTAGTCATGTTGACATACTTCTTAACTGACATATTATTATATACTATATTATTATATATTATATTATTATATTATTATTAATTAAGAGACATTCTGTCTTGTATCCATAGTCGGACTCCTTTTGGTCATGGTTTCTGGAGGAGCAGGAGAAATGTCTTTGAGAAAAAGCAAGACTATCCCCCTGAAAGAAATTACTCCCCTACTGAGAATGGGAAGGCACTTGATGTGAGTAGATTTCCCATAACAGCGTGTGCCTGGCCTTTTACAGCCCACCTGCTTCCCTGGCAACTCACAGCTTCGGGTAGGAGGAACATCTTGGACTCCACTAATTCTAGTTTTAGGATTTTAGTAACAACTGAAGCAGAATATCTTATTAAACTCATTGTTCATGAAAGAGAATTCTTAGGGGAAGTATAACAGTGTGGGAGGAGTAAGAGATCTGACAAAACAATTTAATTCCACTATGGTCCTGAGAAAGCTGACTTGACGTTTTCCTTATGCTTCCTTCCACAGGGTTACATTTTCCACAGGAAAGATGCTGCCCTCCATGGTTTGATCAGTAATCTGAATAGAAACTACAGAAACTTGTCTTGATTCTACTACAACCTTCTGTGCTATTCTTACGAAAATAATTTAATTTGGCTTTGATTTAACTCCAACTCTGATAAGTGAACATGGCATTTCTTTTCTCTTTACTAATACTAGGAGTTTCTCAGGACAGGGATGGCCTGCTGTGAATTACAAATGTGTACAGAACTTAGTCATAATGAAATGCAAATCTCACATGTAGAAGAGCTTAAGCAACAATTGTAATTACAACGTGCAAACAGCTTCTTGGGAAGCTGAAATGCTAGACATTTGGCTGCAGGCGTTTCCCTTACTCTTGCCTCTTGGGATGAAAACAAAGTTGGAGAGCTCAACTTATGCTCATCTTGACTTGACATTGATTGTTTCAGCAAACCTAAAGCATATGATAGGAAACTAATGATTATCTTCCAGGCACAGGGATTGCTTAAATGTTTCTGAATGTGTTTATGATGGGAAGTTGCATGCTAGGAAGATTTATTAAGCCTGGCAGTCTGCGTGCATGTTTGTTACATGATTAATACAGTTAACAGTTCTGAATCAACAATCTCCAAATACTGTCTCAGAACTTGCCAAGGAAAATCTGTAACTCCAACCCATCCAGAGAACAGTAGCAGCATTTATACTACTGTATTTCAACATGAGTGAGCGTCGTGCAATGTCAGTGATGATGGTGTGGACTGGAGGAGAAGACCTGAAATGGTCTTGGAAAAATGTTGGCAAACATCAAATACTTCTTGTTCAATTTAGCTATGGAGCAGGCTTTTCTAACATTGCGTATTACCGTCCAAAGTAGCAAAGTTCTACCAAACCTCCGGGCTAGAAGACCTGAATGCAATTAGTTGTGATCCTTTTCTGTAGCTCCTACATGCAAGCAGCAAGACTTTCAGAATTGTTCAAGGTTACATGAAACAACTGACCATACAGTAAAGGAAGGCAAGGTTAATACCCAATCACTTACGTGTTTCCAAGAACCAGCAAAGATTGAGAACCATTGTGTGTGTTTGACTCATTTGTTAAATCATTTTTCCAGTCATTTTATAGATGAAGACTTTTCAAAGTCAGGAAAGACTGTTGTGATATGAAAAACTGAACACCATCAGTATCTGGGCCATGACATTTTACCTGAGGAATTCTGAACATAACCTGTAAACCTACCATTGAAGTCTAATATATATATACGTTGGTAAGGTACCTGATGAAAACAAGTATAAATCACAGCTCTGTGATAACTCCTCCCAAATTATTGCTACAAACTTGTTTATTGTACTGAATAACTTGACTTCAAATTCTTATCTCTTGGTATCATACTCTCTGATGGGTTAAAGAGCTCTCTGATGCAAATGTGTATCATATGGGGGAAATACAAGATGCTTGTTGTGAAGAATTTTCTTCTATGTCAGAAGCAAATAAATTTTAATTCTATCTCAATTGTTGCTAAATTAGATTCTAGAGCAGACAATAATATACTTTGCATGTATTTTACAGTTGCATCACCACCAGTGGTAGAGAGCAACATTAGGTGTTCACACTGAAGCTGCACCTATCATTTGGATCTTGGATGAGTGTCTAATCTAGGATTGAATGTCCCATTTTCCAGCTCATACACAAGATCTCTGCCTTGTGAAATTTTGCAGCTCAATACAGTCTGTTCCATACCACAATCAAAACAACAGTCCCATCTTCCTTTCAAGTACACTCCTTACTGACCTCCTCGAAGGGCAGCATCTCAAGACAGAAATATTTATGGAAAGCAGTGCTGCTTGTTTTTATCATCATCACAACATGGCGGCTCTTCAAAAGACTGAGTTCCCAGTTCCTTGTCCCAGGTCCAGGGTCTGAGCATTTCACTGTGTTTACCTGGTGGTAACTGATTGCTGTTTCCTTGAGTTGTACGCTTTTTGTCACAGAGCCTACATACAGGCATTCAGACTTCAAGCAGCTTCTTTTCCAACAAATCACAGCACACAGAAAAACCTCAGGGGCCATTTTTCTAACGGTCTCTGGTTAACTTTACTATCATTTTCCAGAACGGAGTCCTAGAGGCTTACAGAAGCAGAATTTATAAAAGACTCTGATTGTGCTTAGTTTTTCCTTATCTATTTTCCATTCCTTCTGCCAAGCTGAAGCTAAATAGGAGCTGACAAATAGGCAGCATGGACAGCCAGGGAGCTTGGGCACCAGATAAACTTCAATAGCCTCAGAACTGTTGAATCGGACTAAACAGCAGCAGCAGAGCTGTAAATCTCAAGACAAATACACTAAGAACGTGTAAAAGAAACAGATATTTTCCTGTTGGCTTTGGGAGAAGAAAAAAATAAAATCAAATGAAAATCTTGACTTTGGGCCCACACATTGGGCACAACCTGTCCAAGGCCACACAATGAGCCAAGAGCAGAGCCATTGCTGCAGCCTCGGGGTCCCAGTGCCCAGTTCTCCCCTCTGAGCAATGCTCCTGCTCACTGCCAATACAGCCATATAAATAACCCTGTTCTGAAACTACCACCCCAGCATGGAGCCTAGTAAAATGTGCAGAAAACTTCAACACTGTTAAGCTGATCAGGAAGCAACAATTTGGATGGGCAGATGTGAGCTCAGCCACAGGCCATCAGCTGACATTGGATGGTCAGCCTTGCTTTATGTTTCAGGCTTACTGTCCTGATTCCTCTCCTGTGGTTACCCACAGTCAATCTGGATCCAGGTTTATTGGAGACTTTTTTTATGTTTGTTTTTTATCTTTTTTTTTTTCTTTTTTTCCTCTGAGTGGAAGAGGATACTGTATGAAGCAAAATGCATTCCTGCCTGAAAGTTTGGTAAAGTGATACTGGGTTCCTATTTCTTTTGGCCACCACATCCCACTGCAGAAAAGCCACATGAACAACAGTACAGACTCAAAAAAGCACTACAGCCTTCTTTTTTTTTTTTTTTTTTTTTTTTTCTTTTGGAAATTATTTATGGATATATTGGGCAAAACAATTTATAACCATAGTGTGGAGCAGCAGACTATACAAGGCAGATAAAAGCCCACTCTCAGCTAGGAAGAGGCAGCTAAGTATCCATGCTACATATTCAGCACACCCCTCCTGTGTGCAGGGTTCGTGGCTAGACATGTAAGGGAGTCCCTGTCTGGTCATAGGAGGTGTCATAGACACCATGGAAATTTCAGAGCTTGAGATAACCACAAGGTCTGCCCCAGCCAGCAGCCACACTGACAAGACATTGGTATATTCATTACAGGGCAGTCCTTCCTTTCTCAGTTGTAGAAAACACTACAGCCCTGCTTAGGACATTAACCTTTGTTGATGTCAACATAAAAATGAGCAATCTATGCTAATTGCATTCTGTGTTATCCCCTTTCTCCCTTCTACCTCCAGCTTAAGGATGTTTGTAACTTTACCTATTGATTTGTATGTGTGTCTTTTTATGTGACAAAATGCATTGGATATTTGTAGCTTTTGGGACTTTTCAAAATATTTGTCAGTAGGATGTTGTGGTTTGGATAAGTGTTCCACAGTGACTCTAGAGACGAGAGTTTGAATTTCACTCTGGTCTCCAGCTGCTGCCCAGCACTTTCAGTTTAGCTGAGTGCAAATGCCTGAAGGCTCAAGTTGGATGCAAAGTCAACCATATTCCTATACCCTTCCCTATTCCTTATGTTGTAGAAGATGGAAGGCCTTGACCAGCCTACAGAAAGGAGTTAGCATACGTATCCAATTTGGAAAAAAGCACTGTTGCATCACTGTTGCAAGACCAATGGTCCTTTTTGTATTTGCTTGTTGTGAAGCTCATGTTTTCAGTCCTTGAAAACTGGCCTGAGGTGACCATGCTGCCTCCCATGATCTACCAGGTGGTAGCCATTTTGGTGGTCTTGTCAGATGTAACAGTCAAAATATATTAGGAAAAAAAAAAAAAAAGACAAAAATTAAAGGAAGTTTTTCCCCTAGTATTTTTCTCCGTTTGTTTTGTGCTCAGAAAATATTTCTCTTTATATTTGTGAGTGAATCTGCTCTCTAACATGCTATTTGCTATTTGCATTGTCAGGTACATGACATAGTCCAATAGTTCTCTTCAAAGCAAACAGCAAAAATTAGTGTACTCTTTAAGCCCTTTAGAAATAATAAGAAATAGAGAAATGTCAGCAAAACAAAATAATGCACAACATATTTCTTTTTCTTTTCTTCTTCTTTTTTTTTTTTGCTGTCTTTTTTCTTCCACTTTCCCTTCCCTTCCCTTCCCTTCCCTTCCCTTCCCTTCCCTTCCCTTCCCTTTCTTTCTTTTCCCGTCTCTGTCCTTTCCTTTTCTTTTTTTCCTTTTTCCTTTTCCTTTTTCCTTTTTCCTTCTTTTTAAATATCTATTTTGTGCATTCTCACCCATCCTGATATCTGCTCTGGCATCTGATACAATTAAGTGTTCCTGCCTGCAAGGGACAAAGATAGAGTCAGTGTCATGTATTGTCGGCACATCTGTCACACAACTCCTCCCAGACCACAGCCCCCCTGTGTCCTAAACTTGAGACAACAAATTGCTGCCAGGTCAGGCTGGCCTGACAGTTTCCATTAGTTTGGCTCATAAAAGTGAAGGACGGTTTTCATCACAGGAAAAAAAAAACTCAGAAAATCTGGACATGAAAGGCTTCTTCTCCCCATTTGCACCACTGCAGGGGAGTTCATTTAGGGATGCTGCTCTGTTTTACATGCTGTCCTGAGTATCTGCTCTGTTTTCACTTTTGCTGTTTCCTGAGTCTCCTGATGACACAGCAAGTCCTCTAGGGCAATTTATTGTATTTTTGTCAACTGAGAAATTCAGGAAGATTTTAGTGATTAAGAGAATCCATCTTTTTGGTAAAAATCTTCTCTGCAAACAGTTTTGCAAACCTTTGCCAGATTTCCAGATAAATATTCCCCCCGGCTCTGTGGTATGAAGGGTGGGATAGTGTAGGTTCAGAAGTACATAGGTAAATGATGTATTTTATTTATCCACTGCTTCTTTTTAAAGCAAATTCTGAGGAGGCTACATCAGTCTTGCTCTTATTACAGCACATGGTTTAGCAGTAAAGGTGAGGTGTGGGGTCCTGAGGATGGGGGAATTCTGAAAGGGATCACGCATCTCTCAGGCAAGATTGTGGTATAACTGATATTGCACTGGATCAATGGCTTTTGAAGCCCCTTTCAAATCTGCACTGACAGTATTGTTATGTGTTCAGACATGGTTTAAGTCTCCACTATAGCAGATACCACCACAAACCCAGTGTTCACTACTTATGGGGATGCAGCTTCTCAGTCTTCTTACTTGTAAGCTACAAACCTGATAAAATAACAGATGGGTCATTTTATCCAGTATTCCTTTCTGCAATCTGCAGGCTAAATAGACCTCATAAGAAAGAATTTTATCTCTAGTAGGTGTTTCCTTGATCAAAATCAAGAAGAATTGGATCAAATCCATGTCCTGTTCCTTTCTCTTTTCCCCTCAGGGTTCACCCCACAAACCAATACATGTCACCACTAAAAAATTGCCCTTTCTCTTACTTAGAAAAGTTAAGATTTGTTAACCTACCTTTCCATCAGTTTGCCTTCTTTTAGCATATATCTTCTCATATTTATTCAGTTCATGAGAAGGACGGCCCAAACCTCTTTATTTACCATCCTAATAATTTTCTAATTGTTCCTTGTGCTTTCCTCTGAGTTTTGTATAAAATATTTTCCTTGATTTATTTTTCCTGTTGATAACCTTATCTTTTAATCTATGTTTTGAGACAGCTGAAATATGAGTAAAGTCATTCCAAATAAAAGACTTACAGGGGAAAACAAAAATGAAATTTTACAGCACAACAAAATAGTCAAATGTAAAATTGTACAGGTTATGCAAACAACACAATCTGTCAAGGATGTAAACAGTTTTCTGTGGCAATTATAACAATTATATACTGCAAAATTGTTTAGAAAGATAGAACTGTTATTTTTAGTAGTAGCAGTAATAATTTTTATTTATGCAGATTTTTCAGTGTAGTTAATTACTTTGTTTTCTCTTCTCCAGCACTCACTGGCAGTGACCCATCAAGTTGCTTATTTCAGTGATGTCTTTCACTGGTTCTCCCAGCCTAAAAGGAGCCTGTGACTCACCTGTCCCATTTTCTGAAGTGTTGAAACTCATTAACAATTTATGAACAGGGCTCACCATCAGTATTACGGTTCAACAGGAAAATATTTGGGGAGATTGTCACTGGGAATGTTCACTGACTGGATGAAATGTAGAAGCAGCAAGACACAGGAAGCTGAAAATTTGCCTAGAAAAAAGGTCACTTTAAATGAAGAATTTAGGCCATAGAGAGATCAAATTTAATTTTGCTAAAAAAGTCCCAAATGAATTTCACTCAGCAAAAAAATTAGGTTCCAATTTATTTCAGAATACTCCAGTAATAATTATACAGAGATGGTTAATGAGAGCTGGTGATTTATTCCATTAGTCTGAGATGACCATCTCAAGATGTGGGCAGCTGTCTCCATGAAATACTCGTCTCTTTCTCCATAAGTTGGGTGACCTGGGAAGCAGCATAAAGTCCTCATTCTTTGTCAGCTGTAAGGTTGGGTATCTGACTCTAATGCATGCAGTAAGTAAAAGGTTTCTCAGCTTCAGAAATTTCTTGACACCTAAAAATCTACATCTAGTTTTGTGATAGAGTTGAGATACAGTTGAAAGTTCAGACAACTTTGTCCGGAACAAAACCAAGCTTGTGAGCTCAGTTCATACAGATTCTCATTGAAAATTATGCATTAGCCTCTTGATACCTTAGAGCAATGTACACTTTCAGCTGGGAACAGTACTTTAATGTTAGTGCTAAGGGAATTAATGGCTAAATTACTTTAGTCCCTGTGGGGTTTAAAATTAGTTGATTCAAAATCGATTTTTTAAAGTGTATTTTCCCTCGTGCTTTAAACGCTCTGGACTCTCATAGTCTGTGACCCATAAGTCTCACATTAAACTGCTTGTATGGAACAGTTGCTCTTTTAATAATTACAGCACAGTTGACATCATCTTTGGGAAATGCCCTGGTAGTGTTTGGGATAGTTAAATCCATCATCACCATTCTTCAGTTAACTCACAGAGCTGCAGCTCTGGCGGTTGGAATCAAACCAAAAGGAAGTGAGGGGAAGGCTGTACAGATGTCTCATTAGTAGACTTGCTCATCTACGTGCTAGCACAAGGGATGCTAGCTGAGCTCCATTCTGCTTATACTACAGCAGAAAGCTGATGTTTCCTCGTGTCAGCTTTGTCACTGTGGGTGGTTTCTCAGAGACAGTCGTTCACAAACCCTGCTCTCTTTTTCCCATTAGTGTTGGCTGCTAACAAGGGAAGTGGTGGAAAGGAGATGAGTCTGGCCACAGGAAGACCAATCTTTACTAGTGACTATAAAAGCAGTTGGCAATTAGGGCAGCTGGGATGTCCATCCCATAGTTATGTAAATCTAGATGCAATAAACCCACTCGTGTTTCTTCTCGTCTTCCATAACTATATGCTTATAATTCAACATGTTCTTTTGGGTAAAAATCTGATTGTTGCTGTGGGGAAAAAAAAAGTAAAACTTGTTATTAATTCAGCACTTAAAACCCTTAGGCTACAGGTAGTATTAGTTATATCTGCTTGGGTTGGGGTGAGGGAATAAATATATTCTACTAGAAGAGGGACAGCAAAGTATTCACACATGTTTTCTGACTACCCAGAGACCTAGAAAGCAGTAATATCATGTATTTATTCCTATGCTACATTTGTGATGTTGTCTTTGTGTAAGAGACTCAGTGACCTTGTTCTGTCTTCTGAAAGTCCTATATATTGCCCTAGAGGAGAAGGCCAAGCATCTGAGTCCAAACATAGTATTTCCATTGATCATATGTAGCCTTTAAATCATACAGTCATCTAAACTAAGCACTATTACTTTTCTGGTTGATGAGTATGACTTCAAGAAGCAAAAAGCTGCTCTACACGTTTTCTAGGTGTCAGTGGTCTCTGTTGTAACTCTAATCGCTCAGTCCTACTTAGTTTGGGGAAAATATTTATTCCTAATTACAGCTGCTCTACAATCTTCCAGTTTTAAATGGGAGGTTGCTCCTTATTCTAGGATTTCACTGACATTGAGACAATTCTCTGATTCAACCTGCTTCTCAGTACGTGGAAATATTTGTTTATTCAACCCTTTTTCACTTGATTGCATTGTGGTTGTGGTCCATATGGTTACACACCTTTAATATTATCTGCAATATAAATTCATTCTCCACACTTTTTTTTTTTTTTTCCAGCATGTAAGTCATAAAGTGAGATGCAACAGCTCAAATGTCATTAAAAATGTACAAAAATTACCCTGAAAACAAATTTATAAAGTTGCAAATATTGGATTCAGTTCAGCTTTGGGAAATTTTGGAAATTTGGGAAATAATGGGTCATTACACAAATCCAACTCAAATGTGATTTTGGTTAGTCATCTATTTCCTACATTACAGACACTACAATTTACTTCCTTATTGATTGGGTTTATGGCTTGACTCATGCATCCCAGTTCACGAAGAATATCTGGACAGCTGAATCTAGGTCTATAGAAATTTTATAGGATACAAACAAGCAAAGATTCATCTTTATATAAAATGAAAATCTTGTTTTGTATCCATACAGTGATACCACATCTTTTGCCTCATAACAATTAATGGCACTTTAACACACCCTGAGTGAAAAATGAGTGGAAAGAGATAGTCTAAACTAAAATCCTTGATGTTGAGAAGAGAAAGCTAAGGCTGCAAATTGCTGATTTTAGACACCTGTTCTGAAAATGTTTGTGCACGAAGTGAGTTTTGGTTTACAAAAATGGCTTGCAGTTTGAGAAGTCCGACTGGACGACTGTAAGCAGCTGTTTACAAGGTGTGTAGTGATAGGACAAGGGGGAACGGTTTTTATTCTAAGACAGGGGAGATTTAGGTTAGGTATTAGGAGGAAGTTTTTCCCCCAGAGGGTGGTGAGGCACTGGCACAGGTTGCCCAAGGAGGCTGTGGATGCCCCATCCCTGCAGGCATTCAAGGCCAGGCTGGATGTGGCTCTGGGCAGCCTGGTCTGCTGGTTGGCGACCTGCACACAGCAGGGGGTTGGAACTGGATGATCTTTGAGGTCCTTTTCAACATAAGCCATTTTATGATTCTGTGGTTCTGTGATATTCTGTGATAAGATTGCTGAATCAAAGAGGAAGAATTAGGTTTGCTATGTGCAGAGTGGCAAGAGACTGAAATAGAGAATCCTGATCTAAATGCAGATATGGGCTTCAAGGCTAATCAAGGATTTCCTTTACAGTGGAGAGCCACTGTAGTCAGCAGTCTTGAAAGATACTGAACAGATATCTCATTATACAACTAGATTTATGAACTCAACGTGATTAATTATGACTATTTTATCAAACTTTGTGTTCTATTAACAACTGTGTTGTGATGCACTTAAAAGAAAGTGGACACATCCATTTGAATTACACATAGGTACAAGAGACCATAGGGCACTTCAAATGTTACAGGGTGTCTTGACGAGCACCCAGATGCCAGTGCAAAATGACACAATTTAATGTGAATAAACCATTTTCACATTGCTTTTGTGTCACCTTTGCCAACACTTTGTAGCAAGCCAGATAAATGGCGGACATATATACTTAATCAGCTGAATGATTCCTCTCCACTGTCCTAACTGCTGTTCTATCCTTCTACTTTATCTTGAATATGTATATAGAGATTTTTTTTTTTTTTCACTTTTTCATTATATACATAATAAAACTATAATCTTCCTGATATCTCCAGACCAGGGACAAAATTTTTAAGTAAAAAGAACAAAAATAAAATGCAAAGAAGAAATATGAGAAGATATTTCAACGTATTTTCTTGTTTCAAGGTAATAAACATTGTATGCAAATTCATTCTACAGACGTAGTTAGTTGCAAATAGCAATTAGAAAGACAATTGGAAAAAAGACAGTTTTCTTTCATTGATTTCAAAATAATGCAACATTAGTTTTGGGTCACTGTCACTAGAAACCATAGCCAAACAGCACTCTCAAAAAATCTGTGATGAACACATTCTGCCTTGGCAGAACAACAGCTAACTGCGGGGGGGATGCAATACTGGAAAATGATGGTAATTATGACAGTTTTCATGGTGCCCACAAGCATATCTAAGATGATGCAGCCTCAGTGCATAGTGCTGTATAAATAAACACTAAGAAATGGTCTGAGTTCTGCAAAGGCACAGTGTAAATGAAAGGGGAAAGGAAAAGGCAGGAACCAAGGTCACACAGTGAAGTGGTGGGAGAAAGAAGAAATGGAGCTCACATGACTGAAATCCCAAATCACTGATGTATCCATTAACCTCAGTTGATTTTCCTTCTGGTTTTGGGTTTAGAAATTAAAATTGTCTCAACTATTTACCCTGCTCCTGAGCCATCTCCTCACCAGCCTTTTCCTTCTTCCTTGAACCATTCTCTTTCTCCTTTGTCATTCAACCCCCTTCCTCTTCAAGTCCCTCGAGAAAGCTGCCTGAAGATTAATGGAAAACCAAGATTTGTAAACCATTCTCCTGCAAGTGGATTTAATCCAGACTCTCAATGACACCCCAAAGTGTATTTTGGGGTGTAATTATAATTGATGCACTCCACAGAGAGCTCATTTATCCTGAAACAAATATGGAAGACATGTTAAGTGAGATGTTTTCTATTTTTTTTTCTTTTTCTTTCACCTAACACCACACCATCAGGACACAAAGCTGCAGTTCCACTGAAAATAATGAAGTGAGAGGTTCCATAAAGTTATTTCCAGCTGATGGACTGAATGCTACATAAATATACAGGAGACTCTCAGAGGAAACCACTAGGTCACTCAGGATTGCATCAGTTTCAGTCCAGCAGTGAATGTAAGATCCATACCCCTCTTGTAAGGGGAGAAATCTGCATACAAGAAGATACACAGATATTAAGCTTCCCTCCCTCTCCCCCTGCTTGCTACCAGGATATCACCTACTGTTAAGTTCAAGGAAGTGTCAGCAGAGGTAATTATTTCGATACACAAGGATTCAACCTCAGGGTCAGATAATAGCAAGTGTCAAGCAAGAAATTCTTATGAACTTGCCTAAGTTGGTTTTTCAGGGAGATCAAAAGCAGGAATACCAGCAAAGCTATTGTGGAAAATGGACAGATTCAGGACATTTTGCACCAGACTGAGAAAGGTCAGCCTTTCTGGCAGACAGCAAGGCTGGTGCTCTGAGTCAACTCAAACAGAACCACTTCTTCCTCAGGCTTCCCACTGACAAATTCAGTTTGAGTTTGAGTTTGGCTCTGGACGAGAATACTGTCTCAGGAAAAACAAGACCTAGCTATTCCCTTTTGAACTAAACCTGAACCCAAATTGGGCTTGGATTTGAATCTGGAGAACGTTCAATTTCTTTTTCTTTTACTTTCCTTTTTCTCTGTATTTTCTTTTTCTCTTTTTCCTCTTCCTTTCCTTTTTCCTGGAAAAATGAAGCTATCTCTCTCAGTTACAGGTTTTCAAGGTTCAGAAAACTTTCTGTAGACTTGGTAGTAAGGTCAGGGTTTTGGGTTATAGCTGAAACTGATCTCCCTGTAATATTTTGGAACCTCATTGAGTTGCATTTGAACAAACAGTATTTTGAAAACTCCCCACCATTTTATTTGCAGCAAGGAAATAACCTGTGCATCAAAGTCAACATGGACTCTTGGTCCTGTAGTAACAGAGTTATTTAAATTATGCCAACAGCCACAACTACATCTCAGCCATCAGAGTTTAAGCAGCTGTTGCTCTGTCATTCCTGATGGACTTCTCCTCTACCACCACTGCTGCAGCAGATGTTCTCTTGAAGGGCAATGTTGTTTCTCCAGTTCCACCTCACTTAATGCTCCCTCCAATTGCTTTTTCACTAAGAACAAATTAAATTAAAAGTGTCTCTGATAGAACATAATGGTTTAGATGTCAGAGAACGCCTTAAGTGTGACCTCAGCCCTTGTTTTCTATGCTGCACACTGTGATTAATCCCTTTGCTGCAGAAATATTTCTAAACTGAAATCCTGACTCCTCTGAAATCAATATTGCCACCAGTGGCATTTGCTGAAGTAAAATGTTCTGTATTAATTTCTCAAGTATCAAGTTAAAGAAGATTTTAATCTCAACAATATATCAGTTTGGAAGCCTGAGACAGTGTCTTTCTGTGAAAGGAGCGGCAAACTGAGCAACAAAGCTTCTCCTTCTTTGCAGGTAGTGGAAGATGTTGCAGAACAGATATCCTTCTCTCTTTTTCGTTCTATGTCATGGGATACCTAGAATTTCCAGGTATCTTTCAAGAAGAGCTAGTTAAGATACGTCTGTTTGGAGGGACATACAGGTGAATCCTGCTTAGCTGAAGCTACACCTTCAGGAGAGAGACACAACATCTGAAGCATATTTGGATATGCCAGCTCAGACTATTACCTCTCATAATCTGGCAAAGTTCTCCTGCATTTGCCTTATCTGGAGATTTGGCCCGGAACACTTAGTTTTTCCTTCTTTCAATGTAACCATATGTTATGCCTCATGGAAAAGGTGAACAGTGGCTTCTGGCCAGAACATACCAACCTTTTAGAGTTTATCATATGAAAATACATGAATGATACCCAGATGAGTGGGTTATATGTATAAGTGTCTCTCTCTCTCTTTCTTTATATACTTAGATAAATATAATTGCACTGTTCTCTGCCTGGGCTGCTTTGGAAAGGGGACAGCAGTGAAGTTATTAAGAACCTCCACTTGTGTTAAAAAACTTCCTTAGTACAGCAAAACAGACTATTGTTGAACTGGGAAAAGATATTCCATAAATCTTCCAAAGTCAAACACTGTGACAGGAATATGGAGAAATAGATCTATATATTAAGTACTCTTTTAACAGCACTATTTGACCCTTAGAAAAAACAAACAGAGGAAAGAAAACCTTACAAGCCTGGAAAAAATATTCTCTGACTCTTATCAAAAGCACATTTGAAAGGAGACCTTGGAGGCATCTATTGTTTAATGGGCTATGCTTGATTTATTGTTGATTATGTCACAAAAAAAAGAGAAGAAATATGTATATAATCATTCCAAAGCCATGAAAGGTACGGGGCTTCAATCTATTAGACACTGGAATCAGGGAATATCTTTTTTTTCCTCCTTCATTCAAAGAGCTCTGTTTGACCAAGAGTGTGAAACAGTTCGATGGGCAAGTCCCTCAGTGCTGAGATATACCTCACTTGTTTTCTGTAAGTAACTGGCCACACGAGACCAGGCCTGCAGTTTTAGTTTACACAGCTGTATGCTGGAACGCAGAGTTCACTGCATTTGTTTCAGGCTTCTTCTAGCAGCAGCAACGAAATGCTGTCCCTCCTTGCCCTCTGCTGCTGGCTCTCCTGCTGCATGCACATGCACACATGTCATACACATGCAGGCATACACATACAAATCTGCAGCCACGATTGCTCTACAGACTTCAGAGCTGCCTGTTTGTGGGTACAGAACAAAGAATTTGAGACAGCAGTGGAGTTGAAGGGACTACTGACAGCAGATCAACAGCTGTGAGGTAACAGTCACATTTATCATTGGTATGAGCTGGACTAGTTGAGGGATTGAACTGCCATGCTTCTCAAAACACTATTTTGGTGCAGATGTTTCAACTCAGTATCTCTTTTCAAAAATTTCAGGGTCCTATGTTTTCCATTTCTCTTTTAAACCCACTATAAAAGAAAAATGATAACAGAGTAGAACAAAATAATTAAAAAATGCATCCATTTAAACTTGAAGATATATTTAAAAAAAAAACAAAACAAAACAAATGAACAAAAAAACATGCTGAATTTTATGGCTGGTGACACTTGAGTGAGACATCTATATCTCAGTCTGAATCAAAAAGATCAGAAAACAACAGCAGCAGGGAACTCAGAAGGGAAGGCAGCTGGGCATGAGGCATGAGGATTTTGATATTACCAGTCCTGGAAGAAAGTTTGGAATGTCTTCATAGCTGAAAATCATTGATCACAAGTCTCCTTCTGTATAGGTGGAAGATGACCTAAAAAAGACATGTAAATCTCCATGTACATTGAAAATCGTCAGATAATATGTAAGAAAAAATGAAAGATGTAGAGCATTACAGAATGAAGAGCACCTAGTATTAGAAGATGCTGTTATTAGAAAGTTAATCATGGAATACTTCATATATTTTTGGAAACTACCTATTCAATTTATTTTTATATTCTTTCTCTCAGGAGAAACTAAAAGCACTGTTCTGCTTGATATATACATTTAGAACTACAAGGCCATATACCACAAAGTGCCTCAATGGACTGGCTATTAAATTTACCTCTGCAACTTCTGAATAGGAGAAGCATATCTCCCTGCTTTCTCAGCTAAGGTTAATCAATTTATTTAATTGTAGACATCTAAGGGCTGACTGGTCTCATGTAGAACATTCCTACACGCATGTCATTGGAGAAAGACAAGCACCACAAGAAGTGATACATCTTGCTCCTTGGTTGTACAAACTTTTCTGATAACCCTCTTGAGGAAATAAAATTAAATAGGCATTCTGGAAAATGGCTTTCACAGAATTCATAATATTCAGAAATTAAACTCAACTACTGTGCACACGCACTCCTCCAGGTAAGACATATGCCCAGAACTCGTGACATTCAATAAAATGAGAATGATGAGTGTTTCATTTATCAGTCCTGCCTCTTTACTGGCCTCCGGTGGCATCCTATCTCACGTGTACATGGAAGGTCTTTTACAATGTGGCACTACTCTTTGCCAGGCCCTTAAACAACCCGGTCAGCAGACGACAATAATAGAAGCTGGACCTCTGCCAAACATAATAATGATATTTCCTGGGGTATTCACAGAGTTTCCAGTTCTGCAGACAGGGTGTAGCGTGGTAAACCTAAACATCATGGTATTTAAATATCCAGCTACGAACATTCACAAGTGACTCACGGTCCTGGTTGCTTCCTATTTTGCTACGGTGATCCAAAATACTTCTACCTAATGAGGCTTTCTTATCAGCAAATATGAAATACATATTTTCTGAGAATCAAGACTTTTATCATGTTGTCATTTATAGATACTCAAAACAGAGAAATCAAAAATATATGGTTACTGAAAAGAGAATAGTTTTACAGATAGGATAGTTTAGTCTTAGAGCTCTGACAATTTGGGACTGGACACCTCTGAAAGTGTCAGCCCTTGGAAATAAACAGATCTATGGCCAACTGGTGCTTGTTTTACTATGTAAAGACCAGCAAAAGTTACCCCAATGTCTAAGGAAAACATGAGCTGAGTAGCCTTTCTTTCAGCAAAGGTACTGATAGAGAATCCTAAAAGTCTATTTTTTGATAATCTTAAATAGCTACTGCGCTAGAAGTCTCTAGTTGTATCATTTTGAAGTGAAAATAACAGAGAGGTTCAGAGACTGGTCATGCTGGATGGGGTTCTGTGCACCTGATGAAGCTGTAGATGTCCCTGTTCATTGCAGGGGAGTTGGACCAGATAGCCTTTAAGGGTCCTTTCCAATACAAATGATTCTAAGGATCTATGAAAGTATTAGGAGAAAGGCTGACAGATTTTCAGTGTCAGTTTATGTCTTGTTTATACTTGAAAGCAAAATATGCAGTAATCCTGAGGGTATTTGCCTACTGTGACAAACCATGCCAGTAGTATCATGTGGGATACTCAAACCAGAGCTGTGCTCTGATTAAAGAAATACACAAGCACTGAACATCAAGGAAAATATTAGTAGGTGATCTTAAGAGATTTTCTTTGGTGCTTTGTCTCACAGCAGCTACCCTGCCACCACCTAGAAACTGCAAACTTTTTCCTATTTTTTTTTGTGACAGTTTGATGAAGAATCACAGACATGACTCCCTTCTAATATTTATTCTGTCCCATAGCTAATGAGGCCTGATATCACTCTCTGCTCTCCTGTAAATACATGTGCAACACATGTCTGGGTTCTGCAGGCGCAATTCCCTTCCTTCTGACTATCACCACACTCACAGCAAATCAAGATGATTTGCATGCCATGTTGGCTGAGAAGTCTCTCAGAAACCTGTTCTCAGCATTAATGATGAAGAGATGTGATATTTTTGTACGGTAGACTGTATTTGTCATATAATACCATCTGGTATATAATCATATCACTGTATTGTAGAAAGGGTGCTGAAAGAAAAAAAAAAATAGAGCCAAGAAAGGAAATGAAGATATTTTCTCACGTCCTTGCATTTCAGGAGAATAAGGAAACCTGTTTTAGACAAGAAAGGGTGGAAGACCTGTTGGAATAGGAAGTCAACAGGAACAGTAGTGGAAAAGATTGATCAAAGACCCACCAAGACTCTTTTATCTATGAGAGTTGTTTCAGTGAGCTGAAATAGCAGAGTGAAAGTAGTTTTCAAAGAGGAAGGATATTCTGGGATTTAGCAGGATGAACTTCAGGTAGAAAAGATTGAGTACGCATCTGAATCTCTGGGGGTGATTCTGTTCATTTACTTTTCAGGACTGCTCAGATCTATAGGTGCCCATATGTAGCAGCAATGTCCCTGCTTTGGCTGAAAGCACTTCTCCTAAGCAAGGGACAGGTATCTCTCCTAATACATTTGCCTACCAATGGCCAGCAGGAAATTTCTGTTTTTATTTCCCAGTGACCACAGGTCAACAGAGCTCTGACATTTCACTCCATAATGATTTCAACTGTCAAATCAATGTAGTCTTCCCATTTTGACCTTATTCATCTATCTTAAATTGCCCCTATTATCTTAAATTGCCCCTATTATCTTCATGTCCAGTATTCAGAGCCTTTGTTTCACAGCAAAGGGAGCTTTTCTGCCTATGCTTCCTTGCAAAGCACCATTCCATCAGCATCTCCTACTTCATTTTAAGTGTAAAGCTCTGTCAAGGACAGGGACTGAAGACTGTAACATTTGGAGACAAAATCCTGATGTGGTTTCACATTAAATCAAACTTCTGAGAGGCTGCTGAAGCTCAAGTTGTACTATTAAACCAGATGTGTCAACCCAATTTTCCCATTACAAATAAAAGATGCAAATCAGCCCAACTAATAAATAACACCTTATGTGAAGTGTTGGAAAAGACTGTATTGACTGTGTGTGTAAGAGAGAAAGAATAAATGCCCTTCAGATTTTTGAAAAAGAAATTTCAGAAAAGCTTCAAACATTACAGTTATTTAGATAGTGACCACCGTTGGTTTTCTTTCAGACATTGTCTTGATTTGACAAAACCATATTTCCATGAAGATTTTTACCATGTATAAAGAGAAAAATATCTGTTCTTCTTTTTTTTTTCATCCTTATTTGTAGGAAAGATAACACATTTCTCTATTTTCAGTGCTTTTTTGCAAATCCGTGAGAAGTGAAAATGAGCAACAGTTGTATTTTAATAAGGAAGAATGCAAGGTCCCTTAAAGCTTTATTTTGGTTCCTATCCTTTGATATTTCTGTCCTTCTTTATTTCACAAACAAACAAATAAACACACAAATCCAGTTTTGATCTTTCTCTGAATACCTTGTTCATCGTTTGGTTGTTTTTCAATTCAATAATGGAATAGAGATTTCAAGGATTTTTGCATTCAACCGAAGAAAACAAGACCGTAGCACATTCTCATCCATGGTATTTGCCACCAGGAACTCTACAAGGAAAAAAAACTATCACACCCTCGATGCTTACAGTTCACTTGATATTGAACAATCCAGGAATGAGACCTGCTGCCTAAGGAACATGGATATTAGCCTTTTCTTGGTCATTGTCCTAACGTTCCCCAAGTGGAATCTGCAGTGTTCACTGCAGAGCCATGTGGAACACAGGACTCATGATGTCTTATCTCCCACCTGTCCAGGAGCTTCCAGAAAAAAAGAGTTTGGCCAGTAAAAAGGAATTTCTAGAAAGCAGTGTAACTCTCCCACCTGCTTTCTTCCCATCTTCACTTTGCCTTCTGAAATACAACTTGCTGCAAAAGCAAAGCTAAGGTACTTCTGCTAAGGTGTCATATGGGCTAATTCTCTTTGACATCAGTGAAGGTAATTTGGTTCATATCAAGGAATGTATTGTTTCAACGTCTGGCAGTTTTGCCACAGAGATGCAAAGCCTCCATGTCGTTTGTCAAGAAAATTTTGTTCTGGGAGTTTTAGATAAACTTTTATTTTCCCTGCCTGAAAAGTAACCACAGTGTAAATTCCAACCATGCATTGCCTTCTGCTGAGGAATATGGTTCCCATTATCAGAGAGCACTGCTTATTATTACACTGAGCTTTTCACTTTTTTTTCTTCTTCTTTCTTTCTTTTTTTTTTTTTCACATGAAATGATTATATATCAAATATTTTCCTCACCAGGCATGGCTGACAGCTTTTGCCCTCAGGAAATCTTCTTTCTCTCCATTTAAAGAATTTTTTTTTTTTTCTTTCTCTTTTTTATGTTTTCTTCCCCCTGGTTCCCCTCCCTTTCAATTCATACAACTGCTCTATAACACTGGATTCTCTTTATTTTTGCTGGTTCTTTCAGTTTATGAATATCTAGCAGATCAATATACATCAGAGAAAAAGGGACAAGATAAATAAATGCATTAAAGAAGAGAGAAAAAGGGTTTATCCAAGTACTAAGGCCTAGATCTGCAAGGGTATTCTTATGCTGATGGATACTGATCATGGATCTGGGATTATGCCCTCATGTGCCAGATTAGCTATTTATCCTTATGGTAAAATTCTGGGAATTCAAGACACTGATTAATTCCACTTAAAATCTTGTTTTGTTTTATGTTGTTTTCCAACTTTTAGACCATGTCAATATTTTCACAAGAAGCACGAAACGGGGACTCAGTGTTCCCCAAAGAAAATTCGGTGTTTGGAGTCACTGTCTGTGAAGCTTTTGCAGTCATATGTCCCATTTCCCACTGAGGAAAGCAATTATAATAGGAAATTTTCAGTTGGCTGAATTAGCTGCCCACATGGTGTCTGTCTCCAACACTGCAAGGTGGTTGGGAGCCAAAAATTCTTATCCTCAGCTTGTCATAATGGAGGAGTTTATGTCAGTCATATATAAAAGGATATATTGGTGACTCCCACTTTTCAAAAACACAAACAAAAGCAAAAGCAAAAAAAAACCCAAACCACAACAGTAGTGACATTTTCAAAATAACATCTTGATCAAAGAAAAACATAGCCTTGGTCTGCTGAAGTTGACTCCAGCTCTACAACAGGGAAACACATTCATAGGTTTTTACTTAGAGCTTTCCTACCTTGAAGTAATTGCAAATGTGAAACTGCAACATCTTATTTCAGAATGACCTTGCACATTCACAAAGCATCTTAGTATGTTACTTGTCAGGGATTACTGCTTGTAATGTCAAGCACCATCATGATTCCTAGGTGCACTGATAAGATGCATTTGCTGTTACATTAATTTCTTATCTTCAATCTGTTTTCCTCTGATGATTTTTTTCTCTTCATCAACTCTTCTCTTCAACAAGACAGAACTGAAGTGCTTACTAGAAGCAGATTCTTCTTTTTCCCCCATCATGGCATGAGTTGTGTGTGCTAATCTCAATTCCTTATGAGGGCCTTGATCTGTGGAATAGTTCACTTTTATTCTCAATTACGTATTCAAATTGATTTATTCAACTCAAAACCTTGTCCCACTGCCAGCTAAATTTGTCATAGAGCCAGATGGATAGGTAAAAAGGCTTCAACACAAAGCGATAAATGCCTTATTTAAAGAGTTATATCAAGGTCAGTCTATCCTTAGGATTTGAAAAGGGGTAGAAGAGTCGTGCAACTACAGACTTTTTAGAAAAAGTCATGAATAACTGCAGTATGAAGACCCAAAGAAATGCATAAATACAAAAATTATAACCAATGATTGAATGCTAGGAAAAGTTATTCTTGAGCTAGTCTGTATATACTACATTAAAAAGAAAGAAGGACGGATGGAAGAGGGAGGGAAGGAATAGGAGAAGGAAGGAAAGAAGGAGGAAAGGCAGAGAGAATGAATAAATGAGGGAACAAGAAAATCAAAGAAGGAAAGAGTGAAGAAAAGGAAAAGAAAAGGAAAGGAAAAAGCATAATAAATGATGTCCATGGATTTTGAAGTCAGAAGGGATTATTATGACCTTTTATGTAACACGGTGGATAACCCATAGTGGTCTAGGAAGGGCCTCAACTTTGGCAAAAAGGGCACATCAGTACATGACAAAACACAGACTAAGGAGAACACTGCTCATTTGACCTCTCTTACACTTATGATTTATTTGTGTGAGATTAATTTTCTGTCACATCCACTTTGTGTGTTGTATTACTGGCCTTTATAAGATTCCAGAGGTCTATTTCTTTGGAAAAAAAAGTGACTCTGTCCTCAAAGTCTTGCTCATGAAAATAAATCACAAAGCCGAACACAGGTATAAAATTAGAGGTGGGGTGTTAAAGTTTATCTTGAGTTTGACAGTGGGTATGTGTGTGGGAGGAAAAAAATACTAAAGTGATTATAAACATGTATGCATTACAAATAAAACAAGCTGATACAGCCATCAAAATAAAGTAAATGCATTTCTGCACAACAAATGGTCAGATAGTTTTGACTGACGCTGGTTCTGGTAATGATGATATATAAAAAGATAATTCAGTGGTGTTGGCAGTGAACACTAGTTCACAGTCTAGAGCTTGAGGCCAGAAGGAACCATTATAATCATATACTCCAACCTGTTCCATAGCACTTGCCAGGGAATTTCATGCAGTAATTCCTACTTCAAGACTATAACTTTTTCTCGAGCTGAAACAAATCTTACAGACAGATTCCAGTGCTGTTTTAAACATGTCCAGGCATGGAGAATGCTACGTATTCATTTCAGGTGCGGTTTTGCCAGCCTTTTCTTTAGTTTTAAATTTGTGTAAAATATCATGTTTTCAAAAGCTGGAATACAAACCTGGCAATATAGTTAACAGTTAACTCAAGAAGAAGGATAAAACAACAACAACAAAATGCTTCCACCAACAAAATGAACAGCAACTACAACAACTAAACTTATAAGCTGAAAAGACTTGAAACACAAATGCCCAAACTGTAATTCTCTCCTATTTCTATCCTCTGTTTTGACCTTAAGTTCTCTGCAGTGAGCAGATGAGCACTTCACATAGGAGCCATCTCACATAACTTCAGGAATATAAGATTTTGACTTCAACCTGAGCTTTCTTTATGGGCATGATGACAAACGGGCACTTCCAGAATCAGATCTGGCACTAATGTTTCACTCTGGATCTTCTATTTCTCTCCTGTTGCTAAAAAGGAAATCTTGGGGTGACTGGAGCATATTTCCTTTTGAGACACCTTACATTATGTCGGATATATCCTGTCACTGCTGACTGTCTAAGCAGTGATGAAACCCTGAGAATATCTAGTGTCTAAAGGGCAGTGATTGTGCTCTGAGCTTAACCTCATAGCTATGAATGGAAACAGGACCTCTGTGAAGCCATTGGTTTTGAAAGTGTGTATTCTGCATAACAATGTAATGGTTAGAAATTCAGCTCTTACTTCTTCAGAAATCCAAACCCTAGAGCACTAGAAGAAACATTATTCTCCACCTTTTCACTTCAACCATAATCAACCAGAAACCATGAGTACAAAATCCAGGGGTAATGAGAAAGGGAGAATGAAGTTTGGATCTACAGTCTAATGGCTAAGACCCTCAAATGGGAGAAGTGTCCTACTTGATATCTGAAATATGCAGGTGTTTCCCCCAGATATTGTATTCCAGTACATTCCTTGTTTGTTTTTCAGCCTCCTACTCAGGAATATTTGGCTATGGACACTATGAATTTCTATCATCTCTTGCAAACATGTATGCGAGGCTGAAGTGCCAAGATATACGTATACTTTCATTGGGGAGTGATTAATCTCAATCTCCACAGTATTACATGTTTCACACACACTGACAGGACATTCTCTGAGTGACACAAGTTCCTTTGCCCTGTATCATGTGCCAGACACACCAACAGCTGACCCTGGAGCAATGCTTACAGGGGATTGTAAATGGATTTTTCATCTACATTGCCCTAACTGAATCACCAGGCACATTGGCTTCCTGGATAAAATTGCCCCTAGCCGGAGATTCCCTGCAATCCACCAAAGCAATAAATAACCTGAAATTACACTATCGGGCAGCAGTGCCTAATAGATTGCTCCTGATCGACTGATCTTATCTGGTTTTCAGTCAAAGCTTTTGTTTAAGGTCAAGCAGATGGTGGTGTGCATAGCAGAAGATGCTACAGCATGCTCATGCTAAGATTTGTCATGTCCATGAAATGGTTTGAAAAGAATATGCATCAACAGAAGTAGATGTGATGCTCATTTTACCTACAGGAATAAGCTCATTTTTCAGCTCAATACATCTCAGTTGGCAAAATGAGATGTACAGTCATGGTCAGACCAGATAGGTGTCTGATTGTGGTTTACTTCCTCTTCTCCCCTCCTCCCCATGACACTGTTAAAACACGTTGGGTGGCAATTTGCAAAATGGAAAAGTCTTTGCAGAAAAGTCCCAAAATTAAGGATGCATAAACAGTTCTCTAGTTGAGAAACAAGTTATTGTTCGCCTAACTACTGAAGTGGAGCACGCTGCCAAAACCAGTCCCAGTATGACAGAGATTGCGTCAACAGACCAAATCCTTCTCTGTTGGGAGCATTGGCAAATACCTCTGGCAAAGAAACACAATGAAAAACAGTTTGGACTGCAGTGTGGAAGCAAGCTTGTTGTGAGGCCCAGCAAGTCAAGCTGAGAGGATGATGCTTAGGCAACACTAACATCAGTTTTAATTAGCTCACAGCATTTTTAGGAAGTTAGAACCAGGAACCCACCCAGAGTGAAGACTGTAGGGGCAATCTGGGATTGATATCTTGTATCTTCTTTAAGCAACTAATTGTTGCTGGGCGAGAAATACAGCCGAAGCTTAGCTGGAGATCTTTCTATCTTCCTTTCATTGTACAGAATGAATTGTACACTTGCAAATATTCGTTTATTTTGATTTTTTTGTTTGTTTATATTGACAACCAATCTACCAAATATGCTGCCTAACAGCTATTAGAAGTTTACAGCTCCTTTCTGAAACTGTAAGAGTTCTCAGAGAGCCTAGACATTAAAGAGGACTTGTCTTTTTGCCAGTCTGTTATGTATTACTTTTCAAGAGTTTTCAGTCTGGAAATCCTTAACCTGCCTCTTCAACTATCAACATTAATATCAGTGATTAAATCTTGACTACTCTGGGACTGGAAATGGTGCCAAAGACAAACCTAGTTAAGTTCAGCCCAATATTTCTCTGTTGGCTTGATGAGATACACCAAGGTCACAAAGCAGTCAAGGCCCCATATGGCTCACAGGGACCAGTCAAGGCTCAGGCTCCAAACCTCTGGAGTTTGAAGTGTTTTAACCCAGGTTTTTTTGATTGTTTTTGCCACAGTTGTGAACCGTGTAGCTGGTTATGAAAATTGAGCTACTCACTTTCTTCCTTATTCCTTGATATATATGTCCCCCAATTTCTAGTTGAGAGAAGGTATTTTATCTTTCAAGGAATTAAAAGGAAACTCTTGTTTTCCAACATTATCTACTGGAAAATGTAATCCTTATCCGTGTTCCATTGGTTGTAAGGGTCTTTATTTCTTTGCTTCCTATTATGTTTCAAGGCTTTTATTTATCATATGCTTTTGGGTTTTTTTTGCTGCATGGCATGAAGTCTGTGTTGCTTCAGGAAAATGAAGATACTGCTAGAAGTGCTCTGAGATTTCTCTTGTTTAAAGCAGACTATTCAAATTAGCCAAAGATTCATGGAACCAGTTGGATCACATTAATATATCCTCTGGTTTGATAACATATTCCCATCATTCACTTTTAATTTAGGAATTAAAAGCCCTGCCCTTTCTAGCCAAGGTTGCCTTATTTGATACAACCACTTTGCTGTCAGCTTTTTTTTTTAGCTGAGTTCTAATGAAAGTAAGAGAAGGAGGGAATGAGCAGGGAGAACAGACATATGCACACAATTACACGCATCCTGCAAACAAGCAGAGGTAAAGAGAATAGAGTGGACTTGAAGCTGAACAGAAGTAGACCTGCACGCCCAGTTGATTAACAGAATTAATCTTCAGAGCTGTCAGGTTTCACGTTTTATTTTATACCGACTATATTCATCACACACAAACCTTCATTACATTGCTGTTTTGGATACAAGTCAGACAAAATGAGCAGCTTGACCTTGGTCGTAAACCTCACTACTCAGGCAGCTGCAAGCAACCTGAAACAGAGCAGAATTAGTCATGAACCCTTAACTCTCCCTTTCATTCTCCTGCTCTCTCTCTGTCTTGATTAGTTTCCACCTGTTTAGTCTTCATGGAAATGTTGACTTTTATACTTTCCTGTCTGGCAAAGACACATCCCTTTTACTTGTTTTTTTTTCTCTCCTTCTCCTTTTCTTTCACTCTTTCTTTCTTTCTGGAAACTGAAAAGTGAACTTAGTGGTGTAATGTTAGGTTTCCCAACAGACAAAACAGCTTTGTGGTCCAAATGAAGTAGTCTTCCTGTGGAATACTCTTGTTTTGAATGGAAGGGTTCAGTCAATGTGATAGGACCAAAGAACTTGTTATTGGAATGCAAATACTCCTTAATGATCTTCTTGGCTTTTCTCTGCATTTTTTTCCTCACTGTATAATGATACAAAAAGGTGACATCCCAAGCTTGCCTGATTCTTGGGCTGTGTGACTTTATTGTTCATAAATGATTTTTAATTGTTTTCTCCATCTTTTTTGCCCATTGGGCTCCAACTGCTGTGGCTGGTGCTTAGCACAGAATTATACCTCTCAAGAAACTAAATCTGGGCTCTGGCAGGGCCAACAGACTCATTAATTATGCTGTAGCAGACGTTTGGCAGATTCTATTTAGAAAGCTCGAGGGCTGACCTAAAATCGGATACTTAAAGATTCCTCAACCCTAGCAAGGGTGTATCTTTTGTAACAGCATGAAGGTCATTGGCGGGACAGTGCCTCTTACTGTAAAGACCTGGACCGAGCCTGGGAACAGTGAGTAAAACTGCTCTGTTATGTGGTTCTTCTGGTCCTTCAAAGCCAAACATGCTTGGATGTAGCCAGAAGTTTGGCGGGAGATCTCCAAAGCCATCCTTGTTTCTACATGAAAGAGTAACACGTAAGTCAGGGAAAAAAAACACTCCTTTGCTTTGAATCAGTATATCTGCAACTCTTAAAAGCAATGCTTTCATACTGGATTGTTTTTGACCAAAGATGCAGAAACAGGGAAGAATGTAAAGTGTTTTAATCTGAGCAGTGTGTGTCTATTCCTATGGTTTTCCAGCAGTTTCAGTTAGAGGCAATCTCTCACAGGCAAACCCCCATCGTAAATTTCAGGAAAGGAGCTGACAGCATAAGATTATCAGGTTCAGCAAGACTCTGTTTCATGTCCTGAACTATGGAAGAAAGCTGTTTCACAGTTAACAAACTACTGGATCCCATTGAACAGGTAGTGGCACTTCCCTGTGCCTTGTCCGTCAGGTGCTTTGAAATCCTGTGGGACAGTAGGCTCCATATACATGTAAGACACTATCATGTGTTTTGTTGTTGTTTTTGTTTTGTTTTGATTTTTTAAAATTATTTATTTTGTTTTTCACATAGCTTGAGAAAGCTCTCCCTGAGGCTTAAGTAGCAAAGCATTAGCTTGGAAAACTTGCTGGCTTGGGGCTTTTAGTCCCTTAACTGGTCTCAGTTGGCTTGTTGGCTGGTTTATGAGGAGGGTGGAGGAAAAGGGAAATATCCTTCACTCACAATTCATTCACATGGAAACATAACTGAGAACTAGATGGCTGGGCTTTTTTCTCTGGTTGATTTCTTCTCATTTATCACTATTATTTTTTATCCAATTGTTCCCTGAAGATTTTGATCTCCAGCAGATAGGAAAAATGGGATTCTTTTTGTTATATATCCTGGGGGTGGTGGAGGTCTGAGCCATTGATTTCCTATTATCTTTTCTGCTTCCAGCACTATACCTAATAGCTTGTCTGGAGAACTAATTAAGATCAAATTGAATCGGTCCTGTTGATCAGAGTCCAGTCATACACTGTCATGAGATGTCTATGGAAAAAAGGAGTAACATGTCAAGTACTTAAATGCTACTGTATTTCAGATGGTGCCAAACTTTCCTTGGAATACAACTACACAGACATTGGTGCTATAGTAATGAGAATAACAGAAACAATAATAAATTAATATCACAGCATCAAGGGCCAGTATCACTGACTTTTAACTCTTTCAATTTAAGAACAGCTGTCTTTCAGCTGTTAAAATGTCTGCAGAAATAAAACAGCCTTCCATACAGGCAGCTATGTCATCATGTGGGGCTATGTTTGAAATTGCTGTTACTCTGCTTAATTAGCCCTTGCAGTTAATGACAATAATAATAATGATATTAATACTATCTATGCTACACATTGCAAGTGAGATGGCTGTTTGATGCACACTTTAATTAAGATTGAGTCTTAATTAGATAGCCTGGGAGATCATGGACCAGGGCTCAAGATTTCAATCTAGTGCAACTACTTTTGCAGGCTGGAGACAACGTGGCTCTTTCTAGAGTGTACAGAGAGAAAATTCCCCAAATTTGTCCTTCTCCTTTGTCCATCTCCACAGATTTCAGCTCTAAATCAGGTTGGATTAAAGCAGGTGTGTTAAAACACTGAAATGCCAGCTCTCCTAAACTCAGTAGCAACACAGCCATTGACAGGATTAAATCCAAAGATTTGTTTTGTATTGCAATGTTTTACAAACCCGAGTTGTACTCTTTCTTATAGTCTCAGGAAAATCTGTAAATCACTAACAATTGATAGGAATATTTCTGCTATGACCCATGTGTTACAAGAATTTGAAATGTGGATAAAAAATACAATTTGATGTTTCCTCCTCTGTTCTGAAAATGAAATTTAAGATGAGATAAAGGTTGAAATATCTTTGATGTATAAAACTTTTACATAATTAAATTGGAAAAACAAGAACAGAATTATTAAATTTTAACCAATTTGATCAGAAAGAGAGAAAGAGAAAGAGAACTAAGAGGAAGAGACAAGGAAGAGGAAAATGTGAAAAATAAAAAGGGAAAAAGAAAGGGATAAAGAAAAAAGATGAAAAAGAAAAGGAAAAAGAATAAAGGAAGAGAATAATAGAAGAAAAAGAAAAAGAAAGAGAAAGAATAAAGGAGGAGAAGAAGAGAAAAAAGGAAAAAGAAAAAAAAGGAAAAATTTTAATAGCTGCACACTGTGTCTAGGATGTGCCTAATGTCTCTATTCTAGCATGAGAATTTCCTTCCTTGATCAGAAACAATTAAGATTTCTAGACTTCTAAATGAAAAAAAAAAAAAAAGAAAAACATTAAATAAGTCAGTATAAAGAAATGGATCGCTTTCTTTTGGGTGTTTGTATATGCATATGAACACATGTATGTGTACACACGTGAGTGCTGGCATCTACAGTCGAACACAGTGTGACAGAAATGATATCTAGTCCAACTCTATTTTTTTTTTCTTTATTTTTCACCAAAAAATCTGTTTTCTCTAGCAGATTTCCTTCTGATTTACAGTGACAGAATTGTTCACCATTCTCATATTAATTACTATTTATGCAGTCCTAAGCGTAGTCAAATTAAGAGTACCCTTTTGCTGGAGGACCCAACTGTGGTCAATCTGCCTTTCTGGGAGGCTCAATAGTAGTACATCGATGTGGGGTTGAAGCAAGATTGATTCATCTTCAGCAATCTCTCTCACACTCAATAATTTTATGAAAAATCAGGTAAATGCAGGCACCACAGTACATCTGAATGTGGATTTAAAAACAAAACTAAGCATAGAGGCAGTTACTTAGGTGTACTTTTCCGACATTAATTAGCACAATTTAACATTCTGGACCACAATAAACTGATATTTTTACATTGACATCACTTTTAAGTTCTATATAATCTCTCCCTCAGACATCAGCTACTTGGAGACAGAGTAAAATACAGTTACACTCTTCTAAGGATATTTATTTGCCTAATCAGCACCAAAGGGAGTAGCAGTGGCTTCCTTCCAGTACTGTATCTGGTTGAAAGGCAATCCAAGGAAGATCTACTGGCAAAATCATCCCTGGCAATCACTATTTCTTTGCTAATCTGAAACACTCAAGACAGAGCTTTTGGATCATTGTGTGCTCAGGAAGGCTCCTCCAGGATTTCCGGATTTCCTTTTGGCTTCATCTTTGTTCCTCCTCAGAGGACACTCGAGGAATCTTGGCTTCACTGATAAGCTTTATCACTTTGATCATCTCCAGAGAAAGAACAGGAGAAAGCCAAGAAGCTCTGGGCAGAAAGATCTTTGGCACATAGTTGAATGGCTTCTTGGTTAATTCTCACTGCTGTTTTCTACGTGAAGGTCAGTTCCCACATCCAACCAGTATATGGAGTGCTGAAGCCATAATAACATTGACACCACAAGTAAAAAATGGGTACTAGTGAGAGGGCTGGTGATTCTAATGAATAATAGAGGTTAGAAATTAAAAAAAAAAAAAGAAAAAAAAAAAAAGAGAGAAATAAAAAAAAAAAGGGAGGAAAAAAAGGCCTTGTGTGTAAATTGGCACTAGTAACCTGTGATGTCAGGGTGATGTCAATTCAGCAGGTGGTAACATTTTCCAGCTTGGTTTCAAACTGAACAGGCCTTGTTTTTGTTTACTTTTCCTCTCTGCTCTAAAACGGGCAGCAAGCACCTTCACAGGCAGGCTGTGAATCACTCCCAGGGACTTCTCTGCCTGTGCCCTGTCAAGTTCAGTCTTGCGAAGGATGGGGGGAAAGGCAGATATGATGTTCCTAGTGGGATGAATAGAGACAGCAGCAGCCAGTCTTCTGTGTCTTCTCAGTGTCTTTTCTATTTTTCCTTTCCCTTTACTTCCTTTCCTTTCCCATTCCACTATCAGAATGACTGAGCACTGGAACAGGCTACCCAGGGAGGTGATGGGTCTCTTTCTCTGCAGATATTCAAGACCTGTCTGGACATCTACATGTGCAACCTGCTGGAGAGAACCTGCTTTAGCAGAGGGTTGGGCTAGATGATCTCCAGAAGTTCTTCCACCACTTCCAGTTCTGTATTTCTGTGATTAGCTTTAAGACTTCAAGACCTTCCTTCCTTCCTTCCAAATCCTTTCAAAATTTCTCCCTTTCCAGCCTGGCACAGTAAGATGCTTTTGGTCCCAGTGAGAAAAACAAGGGAGCGTGCATAGTGAAGGAGGTCTAATAATAAGCATATTGTTGTCACTTTCTTACTGCAAAACAATTTGCTACACAACTCACATGATGCTTGCATAGATACACATGTTTTTATGTCCATGACTTTCAGGACTTTTCTTCTGAATGAGATAAAAATCTCTCTACACCTCGAGATAACGAATTAAATAAATTGCTCTTACAGTAAGAGTAAGAGTAGAATCATATATAAACATTTTGTAGTCATTGTAGGTGAGGAATTTTTATCTTCTGACCAAAATTATAATGAATTTATTGAGAATCTATTGAGTTCTAAATTTCATTCCTCAAGAAGAATAGAGGGAAGAAATAGAGAAATAAGACCAAGACACAGTATCATCTGAAAGAAGGGGTGACACTTAAGTGTCAGGTTTTGGATCAAAATTATTTCAGCTAGCTTTTAAATCTGTTATGCAGGTGTTTATACCTGAGCTATGGGAAGAAATGCATATTTCTTGGGCATAATTGTTTTCAACCAAAGGTAGATATGAAAATAAGCTAGATCATGTACAAGCACCTAGTTCTTTATAGAATCTAGGATGACTGTAAGTTTCTACAGGATGACTGTAAGTTCCTACAGTGAAGACCCTTAAAAGAAAATTGTTAATAAACAGTGAAGAAAAAAATTGGGTTGTCTATTTCAAATGTCACTATGGTGACACCATACTAACTAGCAATGTGCATATGAGAAGGCTGATAACGTTATGTGGTAGGGATAACATTAATTTCTTGCTGAGGCTGCCCTAAATAATTACAAGTTTCCTTCCTTCCTTCCTTCCTTCCTTCCTTCCTTCCTTCCTTCC
>NW_024962334.1:48008648-48082474 GCF_019238085.1 Lagopus leucura | reverse complement strand
GCCTTCCTTCCTTCCTTCCTTCCTTCCTTCCTTCCTTCCTTCCTGCCTTCCTTCCTTCCTTCCTTCCTTCCTTCCTTCCTTCCTTCCTTCCGTCAGTTTGTCTTGCCAAAGAAATAATCATTTTTCATTTTCAGGAGCTCCATAAATTAAGACATATCTATACTAAGAAAAATTTTCTGGCATTGAAAAAAATAGGGGTAGTGTGCATCCTCTGAGATCTCTTTCCTTCTATCTTTGAGATGGCCACATCCACACTCTTAGTTAAGACTTTTTCTGCCTCATGCTAATTCCCAAATCAGATCCAGGAATTAGTTTTGTAGATCAGTGGTTGATGTGGGCCAACAACATAGTAAGGTCATTATTAATGGTTTAAGAGTGTGGGTGATTGAGTTCAATTGCCCGTGAAAGTTTTCTGACACTCTTTGTTATTATTAAAAAATGCAGCTTCATTGCCCAATCTTTAAAAAAGAACATACAGAAATGACATATTTCTACTTCACTGACCAATTGAGAAAATAATTTCATTGAAAGTAGGTCTCAAGGTTGAATTAGGATATGCAGAACTTGGGTTTGGTTTCCATGTCTAAAATAAAGAAACCCCTCTATCTCTTTCTTTCATATATCAATCTATGCATATGCACTAATTGCAATTATTTAAATTACATTTGTAAGTTGGCAAAGTGCATATCAAGCCTCTTTTTGGTGTCCTAAAAGAGATCATGCAATTGCTGAGAGTTAATAGTTTTCTTCTCCCACTGCAGCAAGGATTAAGCCTCATTGTGTAGTGTTCCCATGCACAAGACCTTTACACCTGATGAACCAAGGTTTGATGCTAATAATTGAAGTCACACAAGAACACAGACCTTTCCCTGGACTGAACCTCATCTGTAAATTGAGAAGTACTTCACAATTCTGGATGTCACAGGTTGTGACGCTATTACCCAAGGAGGGGACCTTATTAACAAACAGGAGTTGGTGCATTCTATTTTCCTTTAGCAAATGTTATTTCAGCTAAACAATGAGGAGACTTCCCCCACGCCCCAAAGGATCAGAGATGAAATTCCTTTCAGCCTTAGCTCTCACATTTGTGTATGACTCAGATGGTTAAGGTCTCCCCTCCCTGCTTTCAGCTTCTCAGCCACAAAGAGCTAAGAAAGAAAATAAATTCCTTTCTAAAAATGAAGTCCTGAAGGGAAATCATTCAGATGCAGTAGGGAAAGGATCTTAAAAAAGTGGCAAGATTGATCTCTTTCTTCATAATTTTTTTTCCGAAGACTTTTTTGACATTTATTTCTTTCCTTCTTTTCACATGTCTCTCTCTTCTGGTTACTCTATCTTCTCTTGATCTGGGATTAATGTTTTTCTTTCACACTGATAAATTGCTTTCCTCTAGATTCTCTTCTAAGAACAAACTACTGTTTCCCAGTCTTGCAATAATTTCTTATTACTCCAAGGTCATTTTTATATCTTTGGTTCATTGTCCATTCTTGACCATCAAGTCTTTTTATGGATCGAAAGTGTTTTCTGTTTTTTGTTTTTGTTTTTTTTTCTCCTTTCCTGCCAAATTAATTTCCCTCAGTTATTTCACTTCTTCCTCCTTCCCTTTCAGATGTTGTCTCTTACTTATTCCCTTACATCACTGGAGGCTAGCATCCAACTCAGATATGCCATCCAAAAACTTAAATTATGCAGCACTGTTATCAAATTACTTATTTCTAAAATATCTTTCGTGACAGAAGAAAGAGCTCTAAACAAAACTTAGGAGTTTCAAAATAAGCATTTTCTATCCACAGACATTTTCAATATTCAGTGGAACAAAAAATTACATTCTGCTTAAGAGGACTGTCTTTGCATACTTCACTTCTGAACTGAGGCTCACAGCCTGTACAAGCAAGACAAAAATGTAATAAAATATCAGCTTTATTAACTAGTAACTGTTAATTACATTCTGTTTTTTTTTGTTTTGGTTTGGTTTTTTTTTTTGTTCTGTTTTCTTTAACAAACATACTTGTTTCAGCTTTATTGTAATTTATTCAGTCGAGGATGGAATATCTGATTGGCAGCACAGGAAGAAAAAGTGTGAGAAAAAACAGACAATAGTTAATGTATTCAGACAGGATGTGAGAAATACAGAATCAAGTCATTGCAAATGAATCAAGCACTGCAGGTTCATGGAGCTAGTTATTCCACATCCTCTTGGTGGAAAGACATTTTGTACCTTCTTCTCCCACCCTGCCACTCTGTTACATTTGTTCACAACAACTGTTGAGTAGGTTTCAGGTCTGTTCTATTTATTTCCATTTTCTATCAAACAGAACTCAGATTTTCTGGCCAAACTTTGTTATTTCTGACCGAAACATTACAGATACTTGTTTTTAATATAAAAGTAAAGTGGCATTTTTTAACTTGTTTGTTGGAAAAATGTAATTTCTGCTCAGCTATAAATATTTTACTGCTGCATCTCGATTTTTCCTTTCTCCCATTCAATAACTGAGGTGTAAAATCTGTATCTACAGAACTGGAGTGGGTTTCAACTCACTTACTTTCAGCTATGCAGATGTCAGACACCCATCATGATTAATTTATCTAAGATCTACCTCTAGAGAGCCGGGTAGGTTAAGCATCCATGAACATGAATTCATCCTGTCCATATTAGATATCTTTATGGGATGAAATTAATGCACTTTTGCTCTTCTGACAGACCAGAAAATAATCACAGCTAAGAAGTTATTGCATCTCCTTTATCACTTCTCCCAGTCAAATTCTACCTTGTTTTTAAAATGGTTTGTTTCGTCTTGTCTTGGTTTGGTTTTGTTTGGTTTTCCCTCCAGTGCATCCAGCAGCTCAGAAAAACAATACTTAGAAACTAAGTAGTTCTGTTCAGTCTTTCTTTTAGGACTTCATGCAGTAGCTACCTTCACGGAGAAGTTAGGCAGCATGTGGTGAAATAAATCCTAACACAACTCCTATGAGGATATACACATAGAAAAATCATTAGAATTCCACATAATAAATCTGATCCAAAATTACAGTAATATGTAAGTCAGAATTTAACCAAAATTCCAAAATGAGAAATTATTCTCAAGGAATATGAGGTGTGAATATGAGGAATATGACAACTAAAATTATCCAGCCTCTTAACCAACTGTGATTTCAGCTATTTATATAATCTACTCAGGTGTTTCAACATTGTAGGTTGAAAAAAATTGTTGCATCTGAAGTAGAAAACAATCTCCTGTTGATTTCACATTCTGAATTCACCCTGGAGAGCTCAATTCAAATCATCTTTAACATTGAATCCATACTTCTTTGAGAATTTTCAATATAATATATCTATTACACCAAGACATACAAACTGGACATGGCTATAACAAGGGTACTATTTGTGCTGCCAATCTGAACTACTGAGGAATCTTCAACTTCTAGATCTGGGAAATACACAGCCAGATGAGCCTAAAGATTGGGTTTCTTGACCAGCATCTCCTAGCCCATCAGCTGTAGCACAAAAGTCTCAGCAGTCATTGGAAGGGATGTGGCCAAAAACTTTGCTGGATGGGATGAAGGATATCAAGGTAGCAGACAGGTAGGCACTTCTCTTATGTTTTTCCTGTAGTTTTAACAATAAATTAATCCTAGAATAGATAATCATCATATTTGTTTAGCTTCGAGGCACATTATTCTATTTTGCCCTTTTTACGAGACAAGCATCTGTTAAAATGATATTTTTATGTATTTAATTAATTAATCAGTTGATTTAACATATTGTTTTGTTCCTCAATCGACGTGCAGGGCTTAACCCTTTTCTCATTCAGAGTTTGCTTCACTGCAGCCGAGAGATAAGAAAAAGCCACTGCGTGTAAGTGGTCAAGATGAGCTCTGTGAGATGTGTCTCACTGCTTGTCTTCATAACAGATGCGTTCCAAAAAAGCCAAACAGAAGAGTCAGGAGAAGTGGGTCTGTGAATGGGGAGCATTTCTCACAGGCTTAGGTATCTACTGAAGCTAGAAGAAACTTCTTTCTGTCTCTGAGAACACTTGGAACCAACATCATCTCTAGCAGAGTGCCAAATGTGCTTTTCAGGATGATGCCATGAAGACTTTCGTGGCCTTTTAAATCTTTTGCATTTGAAGGTGAGCTTTCCTTTGACAAACAGCCTGTTCAGCCAGAGTAACTGGAGAGAACAATGAGTCGTAAAAAGTCTGTTATTAAAAACGTTTGCTTTGTTCACATCCTGAATTGATTTCCTCTAATGATTTCCCTCTGACGGCTGTGGTCAAAAATAATAACAGTGATAATAACATAAGAGAATATGCCCCTCCCTGGTTCCTCTAATAGAGGCTTTGCTCTCTATGTGTTGACAGAACAGCCCTGAAAATAAGACTAATAAGTGAATTAAAGTAATAAACTAAAAGAAAATAGAGATATGACATATTTTGGTTATTACTACAGTGTGCATCTTAGGCTAGTAACACACAGGGCATGTCTGAGATGTGGGTCGGAGGTACTACAAGGACCATTCATGGTCCATAAGCAGACAGAGAAATATATTAAAAATGTCTAACTTCAAACAATTAGCAAAATAAAGGGAAAAAAAGAACTGAAAATGCTGCTGAAATGCTTGTCATTCCCTCAAGAAGAGAAAAGAAACTGGTCAAATATTTTTTTTTTGTATTGCCAAACACTTAAAGAGAACAGTTCAAAAGCAAGCTACCACAGAAAAACTCTGTAGTCCAAATCATTCATTTAATGATATGATTTTTTTTTTCCAAAGGTCACAAACAAGAATAAGTATGTAGAATATAAGAAAAATATATTTAGCTGTGGGATTTATTGTGTACAAAAAGTTCATCTGCTTTCATTTATTTAACTGTTTTAATATGTATGACTGGTGGACAGGGCTGTTCATAAACTTCAGATCACCTTCCAAAGGGTATAAATACATCGAACACAAACAGCACTGAAGAAATATGCATTTACCTCTGGAGGGCATGACTATTTCAGTAAAACTCACAAAATAGTGAAATATAATATTATAAAAGCTAATATATTTATCTTCATACAAAATACACTTATCTCATTAAATTCAGCAGCCTCAAAATAAAGTAAGACCACAAGGTTTACAATATATCAAAATAAAAGAAGGCCTGAACATACAGGATATTTAGGTATACAACAGTATGGAGTTTTGTAAGCTTGCAACATTCAGGAAATAAAAATTTGGGGGAAATTATTGTTTTTTTTTCTTTTTTTTCCCCAGTCATTAGGACATTATCTGTAATAATGAGCCTCCTCTGTCATTATATTGCAGGTTGGCCTATCCTCCTGCATAAATACAGATAGGACTAGAGGGTATGGCTTCAGGTTGCACGAGGGGAGGGTCAGGCCAGACATTAGGAACAATTTCTTCTCATAAAGAGAGGCAGGTGGTGGAGTCACCATCCCTGGAGGTGTTTGAGAACTGTTCAGATGCAGAACTAAGGGACATGGTTTAGTGGGGAAATATTGGTGGTAGGTGAATGGTTGGATGGCTTTGGAGGTCTTTTCCAACCTTGGTGGTTCTGTGATCCTATGATTTTATAACCTGGTGCTTCAGGGATTTCAGCTGAGATTTGCAGACATGGGAACAAGTCTTGACCACGGCACCTGGGGTTCCATCCTGTCATGCCCTGAGAGATCAGCCAACCTCTTCTCTGGAAGTATGTCCCTATTAATTCTCAGATAAATGAATTCATTCTTAACCAAATTAAATAAATAAGAGTAGTCAGAGAATAACCTGGTAAAAAAGTGACGAATGAAGTGCTTGAAATCAAAAATCTTCATATGTGTGCAATCTGCACTGTATCAGGAATTTTTTAAAGTCAGAATATTTTTGAAGAGTGAATTGAGTCGTTTTAAAAACAGAGGGAAAAGTGATCATCGTGAGCAGCAAACAAAAGTTCAAAATCTCACAGGAACTTCAGGTTCTAATCTGGTCAATTAAAATAATGGCAAGGTTGCAGTGAGATCATTTTGAGCCTTCAAGATTTAAGGTGGAGAGAAGAGCTGCACTGGTCTTGAAGCTACATTATTGGTACTAGAAAGAAAACACTTCATTCGTAATGCAACATACCTGTCCTTACTTACATATGTGACTTAGATATGTGATAAAATTGTCCCACATCCATGTTGTTCAGATGTCCACCGACTGGTAACGGAACCTGTGTAAGTTCTTTAGACGTACAGCTCTACACTGAAGAGGAGATTGCTGTTGCTCCATTCCATCCATAAAGAAGAGGACCTGCCATGGCCACACTGTCTTTAGCCTCTTCAGAGCCCCACATCTTTTGCCTGTGTTTTCAAATCCAACAGATGATTTGCGATGAGCAGAAGGAAGAAAAACAAGAAGAAGAAGAAAAAGAAGAAAGAAAAAGAGTTACTTTGCTGTTAAGTTTCAGGTGGATTTATTTCTGCTGGCTAAGAGGTTTTCTGAGGCAGGGAAACATACAGCTCATTATCTGGATTAATGTTATTACCCTCATTTTTCAATAAATATACCGTGTCGGGATTTATAGCCTCACTGTTCTTTTCCTGAAATGAAATAGGTCTATCTTCCCATGCCAAGGCTTCATGAGAGTGGCAGGAGCAGCACAGGGAGGGAAACATGCTGCTGCCTTCTGCTAGGTCTTGCTTCTGCACTGAGCCAGTACTGTGACAACTTTTGGCTAACTCAGTGCTGAAAGTGAATAGGAATTAAATGGTAGACACATCATTTTAGGTAAACGACCTGCTCTGGATCTCTTTGATATATTTATTTGGGTCTCCAGAGAGATTTAAACATTTGAAAAGAGCCTGGCTTTCTTGAACTTTTCTTCAGAGTAGTTGTAAAGCGCTTCTAGTGCCCTCTTGTGGAGGGGTATAAGCTAAAAGACTCACTTCCTTCCCTTCTTCATTTCCAGGTCTCAAAAGAGAGCTATCCCTCATTCAGCCATAGAATCCCAATTCATTCCTTGCACTCCAGCTATGCTTTGACCCCATTCTTGAAGCCAGCAACATTCAAATTTTCACTTAAACCCCCACATTTCCATTTTTGTTCATGGAGTAAACACAGCACCCTGTATCTCTACAATTCATAAATTATTTGACACTCTTCACAATCAGACTGGGAGTGTTTGTTACATTATTGTGGAAGTAGGGAACGTTTATTGAAGCAGCATCGTTTGTCCAGTTGCCTGAAAAAGACTTCGAACAACATCGTGATCTGTTGTGAAGTTGTCCTAATGTGTGCTTCTCCCACACACTTCTGCTTTTTAGTTTGAACCAGGTTATTTAAAACTCTTCTTCCTTGTAGTACAAGACCCCCTCTTGCTTTGATTCCCATGGAAGTTCATGGTCTGCAAGTCCTAATCTGATGGCTGATAAAACAGTCCTTTTTATGATTGTTACAGTTCTAGAGAGCACAGTGGCTATCAAAAATTTTAAAGTAGCAAAAAATTCCAGGATAGACTAAACTGAGAAAAATCCTCCTTCCTTAGCTAATGAAAAAGCTACCAAGGAACATGGAGAAGACACTTAACAGGACAAGGGTGTTCATAATAGCCAGCAAGTTAGAATTAAAGCTTGGGCTTGAACAGATGGAGGCCAGAATATCTATCAAGAGCTGTAGAAACCTCATGTCTGTAACAGATGGGGCACACAGAGGCCCATAACTGTTTCCAAACACCATAAGGTTCTATCAGTGACCCAGCTTTCTTAATGACATGTCATGCAACATGTAGAAAGATATCTACACAGACTGGAAGATTCACGTTTAGAGAAGGGTTTAGAAGAACTGAGCTTCATGATGGTGATACAGACTTCTAAGAGATCCAGTCCGTCTGGTCACTTTCTGCATACTGGGAGATTTAAACCTATTGTCTCTCAACTGATGCAACACCTGAATTTAGGAATGGAGTTTCATGGCCAGTGTAGACAATAGAGATAGAATGATGGCTTCAAGCTGCACCAGGGGAGATTAGGCTGGATGTTAGGAAATACTGGGCTGCCCAGGGAGGTGGTGGAGTCACCGACCCTGGAGGTGTTCAAGGAACGTTTAGATTTTGTGTTGAGGGATATGGTTTAGTAAGAACTATTGGTGATAGGTGTATGGTTGGACTGAATGATCTTGTAGGTCTTTTCCAACCTTGGTGTTTCTGTGATTCTGCGATTCTGTGATCCAACTGCCTGTTGGATCTGAACTTTTGTCTAAACAGTCCTGACATTCTTCATTCCTTTGCAGAAGGTCTACAGTAGCTGTATTCCTGATCTAACAATCAGATAAGATACAAGAGTTAGAGGGAGTGCACTGAGTGAAAAATGTTCACACTGTAGTTAGGTGTAGTTAGAGCCAGATTTAGGCATTTGGTAGTGGACTCAGTAGCTGGCCTCTTTGATGTGCTGAGCACCCAAAACATATGAACAAGAATTTAGACTAAAGCATCACGTTGCTTGGAGTCTGCTTTTATGGGAAGTTCTACAGCTTTTAAAGGAGCTGGCCCCTCAAAGTGATCTTTATTGTAAAGAATGTATATAACAGACCAAGAAGCTCAGACCCACGGGTAACTCTGCACTGAACTTGCCAGTCTTCCTTGCCAAGTGAATCTTTGGCAAATGTGTAATGATAAGCAGAGCTGGTGCTGATTGAAGTTGTATTTGTAGCCATGGGAACATCCTTGTAATGGGATCTCCTGCTTCCATGAAATGCCAACAGAGAACTTGCCAACATTTGCCCTATCTACCTCAAATGACTTTAATTTCCAAGTCATTACTTTCTGTTTATGTCATGGCATTTCTGGGGGAATTTTCTTATTCCTGATTAATTTTCTTGTATATCTTTTTTTTTTTTTTTTTTTTTCCTTTTTTTTTTTTCTGGACCTGAATACAGATTTGAGAAAGCAACCACAAATTATCCCCAGGTCTGATTTTCACTTGTTCCCTATTGCATGTAGGCGTTAAAATGGACAGAAATTGCCTCTCCCTTTTCTCCGTAATTTATCTAACCCCAATGGCTTTTCTTAGACTGATATTGTTTTTCCTTTCTTCCCTCTCAATTTAAAGTTGCTGCTCTCTCACCCTAGCACTGGTTCGTAACATACATACGGAAAGAGAAAGGACTTGCTGTTCAAGTCCTTGCTTTGCTGGTGGCAGATGCAGCCTGTCGGCTTCTGTTTGTTTAGACTCTTCACCAAAGAGTGGAGAAAATAGTTCTTAAATTCTTGTTATTACTTTGATTTTGACATTGTTCTTTTATTTTCTACCTTTGGAGGGAACCTTTCTGATCTCAACAAATATGTAGCACAGCTATGAATGAATAACCAGGCTATACACTAAATGTTTTCCTGGGTGTTCCCTTCTGTACCAGCCAATTTTTCCCTAGTTGCAGGAAAGGAGCCAAGATAAGGAAATATTCATCATTTCTGCACTGTATTATTTCAGTGGAAACAAAGAATCATACTGTGCCTTTGTGCCTCTGTGCCTATATGCATGCATTCATTGTAGGCTCTGTCCTTCTGAATCCAAAATTTCAGAATGGCTTTGAAACCTTCTAAATCTTCAGTCATTTGCTTGAAAACCACCCAGATAAGAAAGAGAGACTACGGTTACATGTGCTGTGTTAATGCTCTTGTCTGCTAAACAAAATCCCTGCCTTTCTGCACCCGGTGTCCATACCTCTCATTCCCTCTCCTTTGACACACATTTTTTGTCAGGACAAATGTTTGTGTGGCCACTCACTGAACCTGACCAAGGAACTGATCCAGCTGAAAAAGAACACAGAAAAAAAAAAAATTAAAAATCACTTTTTTTTTTTTTTTTTTTTTTTTTCCACTGGATCTGTTCCCTGTTTGGGTTCACTGCACGGGTGTGCAAAATGCACTGCATGAAGAGTTCTGGGCATGGCCTGAGGACAGGAGAGAGGAAAGCAGTGGTGACTGACACCGCAGAAAGACCTTGCAATACTTTGCCCTGACGAGAAGCCATCTGAGTTGGGCACCTATGTGTCTCAGGAGATTATTATAGAGGAGATTACTGTGCAAACACAAGTATGGGTCAGGCACTGTCTCACTCAAATGCTTATCTGTACTGGACTCATAATCATAGCTTTTTAGTAGTTGCTTATAGTTTGAGGAAAGTTGTCCTCAGAATATAGCTATAAATGTCATGGGGTTGAGAGGCAAAATAAAATATTTCATACCCCACTTAAATCAGAGAAACTTCCAAAAACTGCATTTGAAGAAAGGACAAATCCAGGAAAACAGGATCTCTCTTTTCCCTGCTATTTTCAGCCCAACTTTTCCCAAATTTGATGCATGAGAAACCATATCCACAGAGACAATGGAGAAGGAGAATAAATTGGCCAGAACTCCTGTCTACCTTTCTGAGTTAAATTCTGCTGAGTGTCTTGCTGAAGAACCACTGAAGTCATTAAGATGGTTTGCATTTGCACCTCAGCCCAGAATGCAGCTTTTCTGAACTCAGGCAGAAGACACACTGGTTTCTATATGATGGAGGAATCTGTGGAAAGAGTTTGGGTGAAAGTTATTAACTCACTGAACTTACAGGAAATAAATGTGGGTGAAAAAAAATTTGTAGTTATAAAGATGGACAACCTGGTTATGCTTAAAGGCAAGATGATTAGTTTGATATTTCTCCAATGCAATTCACAGAACTAGGTGAAGAAAAAAGAACTGAAATCCTTTTGGAATGGTCTGGATCAGTAATCAATAATTAGCAAGTATTACTACACTGAAGTAGTTAAAATATCACTGTACATGAAAAATTAAGTAGCTTAATATATTAATATAGTCAAGCAAGACTTTCCACATTTTATTTCTCATTCCCATGAAATACTCTTCAAATCTCCCACTTTTTCATAAACAAACTCCAGAGTCTGACTTGACCAACTATTCCCAGCCTAAGCCTCGTCTTTGCAGCTTCAATTGTGTTATTTGAAGGAGTAGAGGTTGTGAGATCAGAACACTACCAGTGAGTAAGAAGGTCTAATCAGGAAGGAAAGCTGTGGTAATGCCATTTAATAGCTTTAATGGCTGGGCTGGTACACAGCCACAGTCAATGAGGTCTCTCCCAGAGCAAGAATCATATGTGAAAAATTACACATACTGTTTCCTTCCTTGAATATCAGTATGTAGTTCACAAATGCCCTTTAGTTTTTGGCCAAAATAGAAGATCTTTGCACTCCTGAGATAACAGAAAGGAAAACAAGAGGTGATGGCCAGAGAAACTCCCATGTCAAGTGTCATCCAAACCTAGATAAGGTTTCTCTGGCACTGGGACTGTAATTACAATGATTAGACATCTTCAGCGATCCTCCAGCTAATTTTAGCCTCATTCTTCTGGTACACATAGGGCACATGGTAATGTGGCTATTATATTTAGAAGGAAAATGTAAAAATTAGATTATTTGTTCGAGGCTATGAAGAAAATTAATATGAGGTCTGTGTCATGTGTTCCTGTGAAGCTAGATCCCAATCCTCTCTTTATATCAATTTTGATGCCTTTGAGAAATAAACGTGTTTAAGGTAACAGACCACAGTGATGTATTGCAGTTAAAGAGTGGAAATATAAAAGAAATTGTATAGAGTGGGTGTACATGTAATAATGATCTGTAGAAAGAAAAGATGTTGTAGGCATGGATTAAATCTCCTAGATTTAGGAGTTTGGGATTTGTCATGGAAGACATATCCACATAGAGTGTGCAGCCCACTCCTATAGTGGAATGGCTATACATTAATCAGGTACAAGTTGTATCCTACAAAACATCCTGCCCATTACTGCCTGGCAAGCACATCTATGGCTGGAACAGCAGCTACATGCGTCTTGAGCTCCTTCCTCTATGCCTAAGATCAGTGATCCCAGTTGGTACTATGTTCTCCTCCCTAGAGCTCCTTTACAGCTTCTGCTTTACACTTAGATGGATTGTAAAGGATTTCAGGATCAGTTAATTCAGAAATCTCTATTTTGTCAATGTTTTTTCAGTATACCTGCTTTGGTGAGTTCACATTCATCACCAGCATCAAGGATGAATGAACTGCACTGTCCATGTATCACTGCAGAAAGTGTAAGAGTAATCCAGAGACAAAGGCACAAAGCTGGTTTTTAGGATACATGGCAGATCTGTACATGTTGTGAACACACGCAGATGGTCCAGATTAGAAGCCAACTCCTTGTCAGAGCTATAACCATGTTTCTTCCTTGGCCCCAACTCCATCCATTCTTCCCCCATCTTCATATAGTACAGAAAGTTATTAACTTTATCCTCAATAATTCAAGGAGGAGATTATAAAAAATGTTAATGAGTACAAATGGGGGCTGTTTTCTAAGACTATAGAAGGCTAGTGGTGATGTAATATGAAGTTTGTAGCATAGGAAAGAGAGATGGTGATGCCAGAAATAGTGAGAACAGAGAAAGAACTCTCAATTTCTGGATGAAAGTTTAGAAAAGGGCAAATCTAGGTCAGGATTTGTATGAAATGATGTGAAATGAGAACAAATGTGAATATAGCTGCTGCTGGTTAAAAGTAAAGTTGGATGCTGGTATACATCAAGACAGGGAATGTTTCTAATGCCTAAACTGTAGAAGGAGCTTCAGTCAGAGCTTATTATAAACCAGTTGAGATCCAGTTCTCAGGGACAACTTGTTCATGCCATAAGAAGTACTTTTAGTGGATAGGTAATCCATCATACAACCAATTACAGTTTTAGCATCATCCATTGGGTGAGGCCAATCACTCAGCACAGGGGGAAATCTCCAATTTTCCATTGGCTAAGAAGTTCTGATGTATAAGTGATCCTATTTATATGGGTCTATTGCTTTGATTTTTTTTCTTGGCACTTTGGAAAATACTGGTCCTCCCAACTCCATTTCTCTGCCTTGGCAAGCATCACACGATTGGACCTAAAAATCATGGGTGTGGTCTAATTTATTCTTCTCCTCATTCCTCTGGTTGTTCCTGAATGATAATTGTATGGGGACTAATGCAGGAGCAGTGCGTGCTCTGGAGGCAGCCAAATACTGCTGGATGTATCCAGCCAAGTGAAAAATCTAAAGGTCAGATTCAACAGACTAATCAAGAGAGATGTAGGTTTTCCAATGGGTTTGATCAATGGTCTGATGGATGTTTCCTTTGTTTGTTCTGTGACCACGCAGAAGTACTATAGAAATGTACACAAAACCCATGGTGTACTACTCTGGCTTCTTCTGTAGCTAATGTATCTGGTATTATTTATATTTCTTATTGTATTTAAGCCACTCCAAAATGAAGTTCTTCCCAGTGACTTACTTCCCAGTATTTGTATTATTTAGAAATGTGAAATATATATAACTAATAACTAATAACTTTCTTTCATTGTTCCTGTAATGTCATCCTTCAGATGGCAAAACAAAACAAAACAAAACAAAACAACCACCCATATGCCTATTATATAAGAATCTCCAATTTTCCACCCAAAAGTCCACCAGGGACCCCTTAAAACAGCCTACCTCTTACTTCCTAATTTGAAGGCAGGGAGAGAGCATGTCCTCTGTATTTAGAGTGAGTCACACCATGGAGTGCACTGCAGATAAAAGTGGGTGTGGTAGTTGAGAAATGGAGGGCAGGAAACAGATGTGTCTGTGGTTTTTCTGTCTGGTCAAATGGGTTAGCTCAGGGATCATTAATGAAAGCTTAGGGTAGTTTTTTAGCTGGTGTAAATTAAGGAAGTCTTGCTGAAGTTATGCTGATTTACTCCAGCTGAGCATCAGACCTGTTTCTGTTTGCATGAGTCATTCAAAGTCCAATGCTCCATGGTTGCAAGGAGCCAAATCTCTCTCCAGTGGAATCTGTTGCCTTTCAAATGAAAGCTCAGTTGAAGTAATTGCACTTATCTTTCCTTTTTCTAACTTAATCAGATCTGGTAGTTGTTTTTGGTTGTTTTTTTTTTTGCTTGTTTGTTTTTTGTTTTGTTTTGTTTTGTTTTTTAATGAGACAAGAGACATTTAAAGAGATAGACTGAAAGTCCACACCTGGGAGTTGACAGTCAGGTTTATCTTCTTGCAATCTAGAAAACAAGCTGTTTCTCCAACTGTCAAAATAACAAGGCAGTTTCTTTCCATGAGGTATCTACATTTGAAACTGATTGGATAATTGGCTTCATCTAGGCTACAAGATCAGCACCAGAAAGATAACAGAATAACTCTCAGCACTGACTTCCCCAAATTGATTCTCCAGTTTCTCCTTGGGCAGGAGTTCGGGTTCAACTTCTTCATGTTTAGTGATTATCCCATCAGCGGTGAGGATACTGGGAAACACCTGATGAAAAAACACAGGCCTGAGAAAGAAGATCCAATCTAAACATGAATGGGAACAGAGCAGACAGCCCTATGGAAGGTTGTGTGACTGCAGACTTTTTAAAGAAAAATTTTTAAAGATAATTTTCCACTCCTTCACTTTAAGGCCACATCTGGCAAGCATTGTAGGAGTGTTAACAATTAGAAAAAAAATGAAATATTTTTTCCTTCAATTTTAGTTGACAAAATAAATATAAGAATTCCATCGATCCTTTTAACAGAGTATTGTATTGTTCTTGGGGATACAGTGAATTTCTAGCCTATTCTAACCTCATCCAATTAAGGAAAACTAAGCTTGAATGAGAAATCATTAGTTCCCTCTCAAATTGGGATGCAAAACACTCTCATAAATACCTCTAGGAATTGTTTTTATGCTCTAGTGAACTAAACAGGATCCCCATAAAAACTGAGGACCATATTTTAGACCACCTACTCTGGTGTCCTACGTGGACAGACACCAGTGCTGGGATTGAAACTACACAAAACTTTTAGAACTCTTCACCAAATATATTGTCATACGAGGCCTTGTAGCATGGGACAGTAGAAGATTTGGATTACTTACAACACCCTTGAGCTCTGATGCTGTCTTAGGCATCATAGTAGGTGGTCTGAAAAAGTCCCTTTTCATGTTGACTTGAGAGAAATAAGAGATGATTTCTTAGGTTATTCTTGACTATGCTCCATTATTTAGACAGAATTTTTCCAGAGCATCTTAAGTATTCCCCAAAGTTAATGACTTGCTATGACGCTTTCTTAAAAGGGTTGGAAACCATGTTTTCTGTCAGAGGAAAAAAAAAATCCATTAAAATTTTCATAAATTTGTTACATTTCTCTTTATCTTTTCCATCTTCAGCTCTCCTTAGTCAACAAAATGCCTATAAAACATATAAAACAGTGGCAATGCCTAGAAATCTTCCTTTCTGAAATTCCATTTGTACCATCTTGATTAGTGTAGTCTTTGTTTCTTTGAATTCCTCCATTTTGCATTCACTCATTGCTCCTTGTCTAATACAAGTTGGCAGTGAAATCACAATTTTATTCTTTCCTGTAGGTTGATTTAACCTGATTCAAAGAAGACTCCTGTTCCACAAAGTCGCAAAACCTTTGCAAAAGTGAAGCCCTGAATATGAGTACTTTTATTGTGTAGGTTTTGTTTTTCTTCCCACTTACCCCACTTGTATAATAACAGTAAAGATACTTTTGCTTTATACTTTGAAGAAAGCAGCCAATGCTCAAACTGTGTTTTCAAATGCTTGCAACGGAAGTGAAATTCACACCACAAATTACATAGTCCTATGGGCTGGGTATCTCACCTCCTGTTACAGTCAACAAAGTTCTGGTCAACAGAGTATGAATCTGCATTTTAATGGAACCTGAAAAATGAATGTTCTGGTTAAATGAATAGATTTGGTTTTCTATGTAAAACAAAAATTAATTCTGATAACATAGTCTACTTTCTAAATATTTATTCAGAACTCATTTAAAATATGTATTATGTATATATGTATATACGTAAAATCAGTATTCTTGCATATTTTTCTTGAACACGAGGGCTAGAATTCGATTCAGGAGACATACATTTTGAAAAACTTCTAGAAAATAAAAATATTTTCATCAGGATTTAAAATATTTTCTTCAGAATATCAAGTGGTTTTTCTTTTCACTGTCAGAATCTTGTTGAAAATTGAAGACTGAACACTGAAGTGGTGAGTGGTGTAGGAATTCTGAATTTCTCAAAATCTCTTGGTGAAAATAATAACCTGCTTTCAGCTAACAAGAAACAAAAATGTAAATTCTTACTAAAATATTTTAATTTTTATTTTTTTACTCATTTGGGAAATTCAGGTAGCATAAAAAATAAACTAAAACCACCACCACCAACAACAAAAAAAAACTCTTCCCTTTTGTTTGAAAAGGGCAACGTGTTTGCATTTGGGGGGGGAAACAAAAAAAAGAAAAATTGCAATACACTTTAATCTCCAGTACATTCCCTGTGTAGAAGGAAAACGAAAGTATAATCTTTCTTGAGTCATTTCAATCTCTACATAAAAATTCATAGATGTTGTTTTGTAGAATATGCCCAAATGCACTTGCCCATCTATGTAATTAGTCAGCAGGTATTGTGTCAATACTGTAGTTCTTCCTCCATGCCAGTCCTTCATTTCTATTTGGAATATCTCCCAGAACACATTTTAACTCTTTTTCTTGAGCCTGAAGAAACCCCTGCAATTGTTCACAGCTGACAAACGTCGAAGACAAGACGTGTGATATCCTCAGGGGAAATTGAACTTGAAAAGCAAAACCTCAAACATGCACTGAAAGGTGCAAGGTCTTTGTGTCACACCTTCCCTTTTTCCTGTCATATGCATCTATACATAGGGCTGAACAAAACAGATTTGGATCGTTTCAGAAAACCAAATTTATTATGATTGGTGTTATTATTATTACTTAAAACATCTTTCCTAGAACATCCTACCCTCTTTTCAAAAAGCCTGGCTTTGTTTTTATCCATCTTTTTATCATAGAATCATAGAAACATAGAATGGCTTGGGTTGGAAGGAACCTCAAAGAACGTCAAGCTCCAAGCCCCCTGCTGCAAGCAGGGCCACCGATCTCCATATCTAATACTAGACCAGGCTGCCCAAGGCCCCAGCCAGGGGAGGATGAAGCAGTCATTCAGCTGTTTTTTATTTGCAACCTCACATGAATCTTATGAACTGCCTTCAGACTTGTTAAGAAATGTGCAAGGACACTGATATCAGCTCCTTCCTTTTGATTTCCCCGCTCATTAGGCTAATGATGTCTTGGCAAACAATTTATTGGATGATCTGGAGGAGCTAACACAAGGCAGGAAGAGCAGCAAATGAGCAGTGGAGGTTAAATGAAGCCAGTTGTAAGGCTTGTAACTAATTCATGTAGAGAAGAACACTGAAGGCAAGACCTGGAATACAGACAAATGATTTAGTGTTCAAAGTGGCAGCCTTATGGGGAATAAAAAGAAAAAATGACTTTTTTGTCCATACAATAAACAAATAAGAGTGATCCTTGCAAATCAAAACGTATCAAAAAGAGAGATGGTGAATTTCAATGTTTTTCTGAGAGACAAAGATTTGGGAGTTGTTGGTGACCACCTGCCATAGTCCTCAGACAAACTGTCTGAGCCATCACATCTGTGGGAATGACAAAAAGAAGGAGGATATGCTCAAGACAGAAGATACTGATAACCTTTCCCCTGTTGCAGGAAAACACTGCCTTTACAAAAGTTCCTTACTGTAAGGCTGCCTAAGGAATCCAAACATTCTGCCATCATCAAATCATGCAGAACAAGAATGAATACCTTCAGGACATGATGTCTTGCCTGCTTTTGTCAGAATACTCAGTTATAACTATCAGGAAGCTTACAGCTCTACCACTAATACTGCATCAAACCCCTTGAATGAATAACCTGGATGGATGACTTCTGAAATAAGAAATCCTTCTCACACCAGTAAGATAGGTCTTGAACAAAATCTATCTTAAATTTGTATGGAGAAAAGTACTTTCCATCTTTCATCATCCTTCCAAACATTTACAGACTGTTTGTATCTCTTATTAAGAGTCTTATATAATATTTTAAAGGTCAGAGTTTGTAGGTAGACATCTTTGGTATAAAATATTACTTAGTGTTGGCAGTACTATCACGAACTGTAATGTTGTTATCCTCAATAAGCAGCAGGAATAATATAAGAATATTAGGGCTGGATTCTGCTCCAGATTAAAAAAAAAAAAAAGTCATAATCCCCATGACACTTTATGTAAAAGTTTGTGTCTCTCATTTTACTCAAGTTAGCTGACTGACAGCTTCACTTTTTTAACTGTTCCACAAATGGTTTTCTTCCAAAACACAAAACTTAATGATTTATTTCAGGCTCAGAAAACTTGTATGATGACAGTTTCTCATGGTAATAAAATTTTTGCTTCATACAGACCCATTAAAATGCTGTGTTACTCAAGAGCTAAGAAATTATTTTTTCTTGATTTCTGACGCTCCTTGTCCTTAATTGTTGGTTCGTTCAGAATCATGCACCTAAAAACATTGCACACAGACTTTTTCAGGGAAGAGTTTTGCTGTCCTTCGAGTATGAAAAGTACAAATAATCAGAAATGTTCATTTATGAATGTGGGAAGTGATGAGACATAATGAATCTACAACAAGAGAAGCCCTCTGAAGTATTCAAGCAAAGGCAATATCTGAAAAAAATACCTAAGGTATCAATTGGAGAGTTTTCACTGAAATGACAAAATCAAAAAGAATGCAGATCTTCTAGAAACTTGAATACTCATTTATGATTTCTCTCTACTGCAGGAAGTCAAGACGCTAACAGTCAACAACAGTCAACAGCCAGAGTATCACAGAGCCACTGAGGTTGGCAGGAACCTCTGGAGATCATCTGGTCCAGTCCACTGCTGGATTTTGCTATCTCCAAAGATGGAATTTTGGGTAAACTCCACAGCTAAGCACCCTAGAGCTTTTTATTCACTCCCTCACTCCTCACAAATGGGACGGAGGGAAGAGGAAAGGAATATTAAAAAAAAGAAAGTTGTTTGCTAAGTGAAAGAGAACTGGAATAAGTGAGAAAGAAAACATAAGTGTTGCAAAGGCAACTCACCACTTCCCATGTACAGACCAACATTCAGCCAGTTCTTGAGAAAAGGCAAGGCTAACATCCCTTAAAACACTCTTTCTCTCGAATTTGATGTTCTTTTGTACCACATGGAATATCTCTGGTTACTTCTGGTCATCTGCCTGGTTGTGTTCCTCCCAAACTTGAATGCATCCCAACCTATTTGCCTGTGGGGGAGCAGAGTGAAGAACAGAAGAGGCATCAATACTGTGCAAACACAGTTCAGCAATGGCTGCTACTTAGTTTAATGACAGCACTTTTTGGTCATGAATTTAAAACAAAGAAAATTGACTCCATCACAAACAGGTCTAATACAGATGGAGCCTGCACAAGATCTCTGGTTAATCTCGTCCAATGTTCAACAACCATCTCATTAAAAATATTACAAATGGCATTTGCTGTGCTTCAGTTTATCAACACTGCCTCTCGCCATGCCACTGGGCACCACAGAGATGGGTCTGGTTTTGCCTTCTTTCTTACTTTATTTCTTCCAGCAGGTATTCATATGCGTGTGAGATCACTCTGAGCCTTCTGATCTCCAGGATGATCAAACCCAGCTCTCTCAGCCTCTCTTCGTATGAGAAATTTTCCAGCCCAGAACTGAACTCAGCACCCCAGGCCTGGCCTCACCAGTGTTATTTTTGTCAATTATAGGGAACTAAGCTTGCATTTATGGATAAATTACTATGTCAGTGTACATCAATTTTCAAAGACAGTTGGCAAGTCTAGACGTAGAATTACAGGTACATACAAAAAATGAGTAAAAGAAGGCAGGAAAAGGTCATCTACTCCATCTTCTTCGTCTGGGGAAGAAACTTCTCTACTCACATAATTCCTGACGTGCAACTGTCTAGGATTTTTTTTCCAAAGCCTTCAAATGAAGGCATTTACACAGACATTTCGGGAAACTGATTATAGTGCTCCGCTCAGCTTATTATTTCTCATAATGTTTTATTTGAATTCTTCCTTCTTGGAAGCTGGAAGAACAAAAGTACTGCATGCCAGTCCTGTTTCAACTGCAGAGAAAGTTGTCAGTGATATTTATGAGAATCACAGGAAGAATTCATCCCCTACAGCAAGTAACTTGCTGTGTTTTGCATGCTACACCACACTGTGGGAACATTTCTGTGGGTATGTGAGTCTATTTGGAAATAACTATGTGGGAATAAGCATTTACATGTCTCACTGTATACCTACACATTTAATATGTATGCAAAATAAGACTGCTTACTGCCAAAAGTGATGAAGAGTTTTTAAGAATAAATCATTAAGTGATCTATCTTGTTTTCCCATGAAGCATAAAAGAAGAGGATTTCAGACAGAATGTCTTTCTCTCAGCTTCCCAAAGGTATGTTTGAGTAGTAGCTCCTCTTTGGGAGACTCTTCAGATAAACATTAAAATATGGTTAATCCTCATTTGCTGGTGATGAATGAATTATTTGAACTCTGAATCACAGCAGATTGGATCCATATGATTAAATATACATGTACATTCTAGGGAGAAACCCAGCTCTCTTGGCAGTGGATTTCTCATGCCTTGTGAGATGTCCTGAAGACAACTAGTTTCAGCAGATGGAACCCTTGGGACAGAAGGTGGAAGCTTGGAGTGACACCCATACACATATCAAATGTCTGTGTTATAACGCTGGGTCACATTAGAGGTTCCAGGGCCAGGGAGCTTCTTTCTGCCCCAGTCTGACAGTGGGAGGTAGTCTCCATGGTTCTGTGCGCCCTGTGGCCAGGTTGAACACAGAGCATACATTCCCAATCCTCATCCACTCTTTAGTTAATGTCATTAGCTTTTGTGCACTTGCAGACCGGAAGGCCAACTGTGTTCTGTTCTGCATTAAAAAAGGGGTGGCCAGCAGGGACGGAGGTGATCGTCCCCCTCTACTCGGCTCTTGTGAGGCCCCATCTGCAGTGCTGCCCCCAGCACAGGAAGGACGTGGAGTTCTTGGAGCGGGTCCAGAGAAGGGCACTGAGGTGATCAGAGGGCTGAGCAACTCTCCTATGAGAAAAGGTTGAGGGAACTGGGCTTGTTTAGCTTGGAGAAGAGAAGGTTCTGGGGAGACCTCATTGTGGCCTTTCAGTACTTGAAGGGAGCATATAAACAGGAGGGGGAAGTCAGTGAAGAGCATGTCAATAACATATGATGCAGAACTATAAAGGCACTGACATCAATTTTCATGGCCCTGCTCTTAAACTACTTTAGGGGGACAGTGAGTACAACGCCTGTAATTTCATGGACCTACTGTTGACATTTGGACTAGAAATCATAATTCTGGGAGTGGATCATATATAACAGGCAGAAAAATACTTCTGGGTGACATTGCACAGCCTAATAACAATCTCAATCTCTCCTTCGCTGTTCTTGTAAATGGAAAAGTTGTGTTTAATTGGATTCAGGAGGACGAGCTGGAGGAAGTTCAGATGGGATTCATCCCAGCTAATTATCCACTCCATCTTTTTTGGTAAGCTTAAAAGGTCAGTTAAACCTCATGAAGTAGATTGTTCTCAGGGCTGTTCTCTCCATTATTTCCAGTTTGAATTCCTCCATTTGAACATGGTTTGGCAGTGACGTGCAAATACACAGGACAGTGACATAGCAAGAGAGGTCCTCTCTCCCCCAAAATTTATATACCATGTAAACAAAATTAATAATATTTAGGAAAGGATGGAAATTATTTTCTCCATTTTAAAGGTAAGAGATGTAGATAAGAGGCATATGATATGATTTTTTAGATTTGCAGGAGACTAAATTAGAGTCAGAAGATCACTAAAGCTTAGATGGCAACTCCACGTCCCTTCTCCCCATGGCGGAGCCTCAGTTCTGTACTGCAAGCAGTAAAGAACATACAACTGAATTCAATTACTCTGAGGGTTTAAGTCTGTCCAGAACTTCTGGACAGACTTAAACAAAATACAGATTCTCAGAGGGCTGTGTTTTAATCATCACTGTATCCTGTGCCTCTTTCTTCACCAACTCCAGCCTGTGAGGCTGCATCTGCAGATAAGAATCAGCAGAACTGGTTTTGAAGTATCATCTGAGGGATGAATTCTTGACTTTGAAAGCTGCAAAGTAGTCTCCCGCATGTGTCATTAAGTTGTAGAGAAAAGCAGATGCAAGGGTTAGATTGTCTACTGGTGACAGCCTGGATAAAATGCAGTAATGATTTTTGGAGGGGTTGGATTGCTATAATGCTGAATCTGAAGGGAGAATGACTGGCAGAGCAGAGATTCTCTAGCGAAATTAAGTTTTGAAGTTTCACTGCTCTGCATAGGAAATAAGCATGAGGAATACATCCCTATCTACTGCAGGATATGATGATGATGCTACAAAGAAAAGATGTCTATATCGTGTTCACCCTCTGTGTAGTTATTACATTCAGTGTCGTACTGGTACTTTACTGCTCAGCAGATGGAATAAACTGTTGTATATGGAGCTTCTTCAGAAACTGATAATTCTCTGACATCTCCTCTCCAATTCGCTGAGCAGCTTAGAACTACTTATCCCATAAAATTTGCAAGAAATGAGGACTATTTCTGTCAGTATAACATCGCAGTAAGTCTGCAGAGCAAGTACTGAAAAGTGCCAACCAACAAAATGAGCAGCTGCTGGAAATATTTATCATCCATCACAGGACACATCCTTTCTGAATATTTACCTGATCACATGCTCTTGAACTTTCCTTAGGTGCTACTGGAGAGCCTGGGCAGCTCATAGTTACTGGTTCATTTCATTGGTAATTATGTAGTATGTATGATTTCTAGGAATATGCATTGTGGGTAAGTCTTGTTTGTTTTGGCTCTGTTTCTATGGGGATAAACAGAAGTAGTGTGATTAATTTCCATTCTGTTGCCATGGTTATTAATAATAATGAGGTGATTATTACTGCACTGTAAACCTTGCAGCAATTCCAATGCTGCTATAAAAGAGAGAGAGGGAAAAAGAGAGAGGAAAAAAAGAAAAAAAAAAAAAAAAAAGAAAAAAAAAAAACAAAACAAAACAAAGAAAGATCTGGGCCAGATCCTAAGCCTGGGCAAATCAGCACTCACACATTGCCTTCGATGAAAGGCAGTGAAATAGAAGATGTGTTCTTGGAGAGTCTGGACCTGTAGACAGGGCGGTATTAATAAAACAAGTGATAGATGAGAAGCCTCTCTGACTTCAGCAGGACGGTGCTGATTTGTACCCACTGAGATTTTCTGAGTACCCAGCACAGCTGTCCCACCTGGCCAAAGGAAACACTGTGATATGCTCCATATTCACTCAATCACTCACTCTATCTTATTAATTTCACTTTAAAAAATAGGGAGAGGAGGGGAAATATACAAGCGAATAAATAAACAAAAAAAGCAATAGCCCTTTCTCCTGAGTGACTAATTAATAACTCCTTCATTCCTGGTACCTGCTCAGCTGGCTCTATCTCACTGCATTAAGTGATTTGTATTCCTTCTGGAGACATTGCCATGGTGTTGGAACAATAAGTAACACTCATTTAATCAGATTGTCCCCATGGGTAAGATTACATTTTTCAAGGATTCTGCACTCCTAGCTGGGATGTTTTGCAGATTTCCTTCTTTCTGTGTCCTGTTGTAGGTGCAGAAAGCTCACAATTGGCAAATTGAAGCCACTGGGCAGACTTGTTGTTGTTATTTTATGGGTAACTGGGATTCAACATCAGCCCATTCACACAAGCCTTGGAATGACAGAAACAGGATGAGAAAGTGACTGCTCACATTCTTTCTCCCAAAAGCCACAACCTGTGCTTTGAGGCTGTTAGTTTTCCATGCTTCCTTTTCCAAACCAGGGGAAAATATTTTGCCTATGTTTCCTCCTTCCCATTTGCCTCACTTCTGTTTGCTAACACAGAGACCACCCTTCCCATCCTATCTTTTTGCCCTCTATGAGCTGAGGATGCCAACCTTTGGCAAAACAAAAATCAAAGTCCAGCTGCCTCCCAGCTTTGCTTGTCTGCTGAGGTTCCTTCAAAGCAGGGAGGACAGCAGGTTAGATGCTAGCACTGGCTGTCAGATGCTCACACAGAGCCAACTTAAAAATAAAAAACATGGCTGTGCAGAGGTTTCAAAGTCAGATGGGGCTGTCAAGTTTTTTTCCCTTTCTGACAAGCCTCCAAGCATTTGCCTCCAGCTCAGTGCCAGGTGGGAAGAGCATCACCACCTTCTCAGAATACGTCAGACTGCTACGAATCATTTTTCCTCTATAGACAGTCTCCATTGTTTCAGTTCATGGCACTTCACTGCAGTGCTTCAGAGAAGGACCCTATGAGCCAAGCATGCAATGGTAACCAGGGTGTGTTGGGCCCCATTGCTCTCAACATGGTGGTGGTGGTTCTGTGATCACCAGACCAAAGCTAACAGATGGTAAGTTGTGTCCTTTGACATGGTGGTCCTAAAAAGAGAACAGGTTTTCTGATTCTCTGATTTTATGACATATGCTTCTCATCAGCACTTGCTGGTTGCCTGGGGGGAATGGAATAGACTGCACCCAGGGCTTCTCAGGGACCCCAAAGGTCAGTGTAAAGCTGAGGTTAGGATCCTCTGTATTTCACCCACTCAATCTTTGGGCACCCTTGACTGTATTCAGTGGGTAAGGATAGGAAATGGATAATGGTAGGGGCAGAGAGCACCTGTGTCTAATGGTAAAATAAAAGATTTCCTTCAGTGGTACAGTCCATCAGTGCCGCTATGAAGGGCATAGGAATCTAAAGATCTACACTTGGGAGTGTGCAAAAGCTACATATTCCTCACACCCCTGTTAAGACTCTCACTCACCTTCTGTTTCAAGTATTCTGACACGTGCCCAGGTTCAGCTTTGATCCACAGCATCGTATGAAGGCTGGGAGTCCTGTTCAGACACCCAGCTACAGTTATGCCATCATCATTCCTGGTTATCAAAATAATGCCAGACAACATCTGAGACTCCTCAATAGGTACAAAGCAGATCGAAGTTTAATCTGCCTTAGTCAGAAGCATGGTAAAATGGGAGAGAAGCTGTGTTGCTGTGCAATGCCCATGTGAGATCCAGACAGATGTAAAGAAATGGAGAGCAAATTCATGCCTGAACCTTCCCCTCCATTCACAGGATTATACAGTCACAAAATCATTTGAATTGGAAGGAACCCTCAAAAGTCATCTAATACACTACTCCTGCAATGAACAGGGGCACCTATAGCCAGACACCAAAGGTCTGCTTGTCAAGCCTTGGAGTGACTCAGAATTTGTCTGGTTAAAAAACTAGAAAATAAATAGATATTACATGGACAGTAAACAAAAATCATTTTTTAAACTGTGAAACCTGCAGGAACACCAAATAAATACACGTGGATGTTTGGAAGTGCAGGTCTGCCTCACAGATGCATACCACCTCTTATTACACACCCACACAGCAGCACATGGGAGCAAGCAGACCCACGTTGCAGGCACGCACACAGACACGCTCTGCCTTTTGTAATAACAACTCTGCTGCATTGTGAGTGAATGGAAATAGGAGAGGCTTGCAGCGTATTTCATTTGAAAGAGAAGGATAAAAAAAAAACCACACGAAAACAAATGAAACTTTCAGAGCAACTTTTTCTATGCAACACAGCCAGATCCCTTTGGTTGGGATGGAGGAGGGAAGGGGACAGGGAGAAAAAGAAGAAGGGGGAGGACAAGTTCGTGGTTAGATGGGAGCTCCCACCCATTTCCTTTCCTTGCCCTTCCCAGGCATGTCAGAGCTAGAAGCCAAGACAAATCGAAAGCTCAGGAGCTTGCAGACAGACAGCACCACTCACTGGGAGTGTAATTACAGCCCTTGGAGGAGCTTGAGGGAGGGGATGAGCACGCAAAAAAAAATTAAGAAGGGGGCAGTGCCCTCTGCTGCCAAAACAAAGGTGTGGATGCGAAGGATTTTGAGGAGAGCCGGAGAGAAGTGAGTGGGATGCAGCTGAGGAGGGGCCTCGGGGAGGCTGCAAATGAATTAACAGAGCTCACGGCAAGGGAAAGTTGACTGTGGTTCATCTGAGGTCAGCAGAGTTCATGTGAGGCCACTTCTCTCAGCTTACTGGGGAGCGAAGTGTGTGTGGTTATACCTACTGCCCTCACGCACGCATCATTCTGGTTTCATTGGCTTGGGCAGAGGTCCTAGAGGGAAAAGCAGAAAGAGCTGCTATTGCTAAACAAAACTGACTGCAGAGCAGCAAAATGCCCGTGGTAGGTGCCTCCGGGGCTTTTCTTTGTTCTGTGATGGAGCCCAGCAAGGTCCAACAGCACAGCGGAAAAGCGCACCTTCCCACCCTCATTTCATAGGATGGGGACTGTGGGGCTATAAGGCTGTAGTCAGGGTTCATGTTGCGTAACTTCAGCCATTTGAGTGCTCATAATTCAGCTTGTTGCTTGAAAAGTGTGAGTTCAAATCTACCACCCAAGCAGACCAGGATAAACTGAGCTCTGGAGAAGACAAAGAGTGTCTGATGTCCTTTTCCTGTTCCAAATGTCCCTTACAAAGCCTTCTACATCAAAAAAGTCAGTAACACCAGATTAAAACTAAAAAAAAAATTATTTTTCTCCTCTCAGGCTTCCTCAAACTGTACTCACATGTGATGTTAGCTTTGAAGTGTCAAACAGGGAGGAATTCCAACATAATAAGTCTATCAGTCCTAACATAAACCATCCCAATTTCACATCTTTTTGCTTACAGTCATTCCCTATATAAAGTTATAAATGTATGTGGAATAGCATTAGAATTTTGCATGTAACACAAATATGTATTACTTATAGAAATGAAATACCTACATAGACTATATATGCATATAACAAATATAAATACTTATGTACAGATACGTGTATAACTGCATATATGTGAGTTCAGTATTATTGTCTGTTCAGTCTTTGGTGTAATGAGAATCACATTTCTCTTCCGCAGGTTAGGACATATACAAATTGTATGTCCCAAAACTATCCCAAAACTATCAACTATCATCATCATTAATCACCCTTTGTGCTTAAAGTTTTCAATTTTCCTCTTCACTTTTCACATTGAATCTCCTTCCTACCTCCTCCTTTCTCTGTTTTCTTGCCTTCATCCTACCATACCTCCAGACTATTACATTTTCTTATCTCTCTGCTCTATAAAAGTAGAACTGGTATCCTGCACCCAGAGGAACTTGCAATCTAGGTGTAAAATAAGTGATGAGGAATGTGTGAGTCTGGTGATAGGGGGACTGCATTGCAAGGTAGAAACTGAGATTCCTGTTTCAAGGGAAATTTCAAGTAACACCTGCTTCATTCTGGAAGGAGAGGAAGCAAAGGCATGAAGCTTCAGAGCACTGCCTGTTCATCAAAGCTGGCATGATGGAAACCAAATAAGAAATCTTTGGAGTTAAAACAACTGTAGCCATAGCTCCTGTTCACACCTTCACCCTAATAGTTCATACACTCTCTGTGACAGAATCCATGCAGCTGGAAAGACTGGGAAGAGCATAAAACCATAAGCAGTAGTTCACACTTCTTTCTCACTTGTAGGTATCTTCAGAAATGTGCTAAGCGATAGGTCATAGAGAAAGATTCTCATATTTTCAGTCTTCCTTGCATGGCATCTCAACTTCAGGTCATGTGAGAAGGAAAGGACTTCAACATCAGATAAATGTAGTGTTTAATAGGTCATCTCGATTCATCTCTTCATGTTATAGCAATAGCTGCTTATTCAGCTAACAGTGGAAGTTGAATCAACAAACTTCAGGGTCTAGAAATAGGCAGTTGAATAGGTGAGCATCATTCTTTACCACCTGAGTTATGCAGTATCCTTCGTTTACAGGACACAGGAGGAACACCAGCAAAGCAGAGCACTGGAGCTTGTTCTAACCTGAATATCCCAAAGCTGCTGAAAAGACTTGAGAAATGTGATGTCTGTGGTGAGGGGAACAAGAAGTAGTGCAGTGGTACCAACATGATAAGCATCCTAGCTCTAGTTTAAGAGACTCTAGGGAGCATGTTATTATTCCTTGAAGTAGAAAAAGGTCATTCTGACTCCAGAGGGAATGACCAGCAGACTCTCACTTTCTATGCAGGCACAAGGCAGTTTTTGAGTTAATTAGATCCATGGGAGTGTATGTGTGGTAGGGGTGCGTGTGTGTCTGTGTGTGTCTGAATGTGCAGGGGAGATGCCAGTAGAAGCTACAAGGAACAGCATGGTTTAACAGTTGAGTTCCTGCAGCTTTGTTGCTTCAGGAATCCAGGTAATTTGGGAACCGTGTGTGTTCAAGTTGTGTTTATCCTGACGTGTGAAGAAGACTGTGGTCTGAAGGAGGGTTCTGAAGGAGGGAATGAAGGGAAGCAGAATAATAGTTACCAGAATTGTCAGGCTGAAGAGTGTTCAGTGACTTCAGTCCAGGTATGAAGTGTCGCTTGCAGTATGGAATGTGATGAAGCAAACTCCTTATTCCTGATACTTTCTTCTCTTTCTACTCTATATACCTATCTGAGTAACAGAGAACCACATTAAGTCATATTATTATTCTGTTCAAAGGTGAACAGAATGAACTTGTCTGTTTTCCAAAATCAAACACTGCAGCCTGAACCACTGGCTAGCAAGTACTGTCACAGATGTATTTTCTTTTCCACAGTATGCAAATGATGGCAAAACCCTGTTTAGCAGCAGTCACAGCTGGTGGACCGAGGCTTAGCCTTTCCCGAGCTCTCTTCTCCAGAGCTGCTGTCTTTGCTGCGAGGTGCCTTGAACAGTTCTTATGCATTGGTGTATCCATGTGGCCCTGCTCAGAGTCTTCTCCAAGGGAGATCCAAGGTGATGCTATCTAGGTTTTTTTCTTACCACTTAGAAAATCGTTATTGCCTCTCAGTACTCTAAGGAGGCTTTTCTGCAGTGTTGCTGATTCTTCCTCTGTCCATTAAATCATTAATCAAGCAAAAACACTGAGCAGATGATTATATGCTTCTTCCTTCAGTGTTAGAAACTGCATAGCATCCAATCTGTTGAGTTTCTCAGCATGGACAGTGACATTCAGAAAGATTAAAGGGTAGTATTTCTCCAATTCTATTCAGACATTACTTAAAACAATCCAGGAAGCTTTTAGCATTTCTTTTTCCTTAACATGCACAAAGAAGAAATACTAGACTCTGTTTGTTTTCTTTCTCTGAGGAAAAAAAAAAATAAAATCTAGTGTAAGAACTAATCTTGAAAGGCTCACAGAGAACTGACCATTGGATAACTTGTTTGGAAATTCCAGCAAATGATCCTCGCAAAACGATGTTTCGGAAAATAACAAGGAAGGGCACAGGATACAACGTCATGATACATCCCTCTATAAAACAGGCTTGAAAGGCTGGAAAAGCACTGGCATATTCCTCCTGTTGAAAAGACAATAGCAGTGAGGGCTTGGCATGATCTTCTCTGAACAAACATGGAAACTAGACATAAGAGCAAAATTTCTGGCAGAGCCATATTTTCCCTCAGCCGCCAAGAGCTAGTGGTACTTGGAATGCACTACTGCAAAATAGAAAATATATATATTCAAAGAAGGGGATTTTTTTTCCCCTTGTTTCAAAAAGGAGCAAAGAACAGCTTGTTACAGCTTCTCCTGGAGCTGAGAAAAAGCAGTTAATGGTTAGTTACTATCACTGTACAAATACTCATCAATCGTCTTTGTAGGTGGCAGATTCCCATTATGTTAGATGCTCTACAAACAGTCAATTAAAAAAAAAGGAGGCTGTCTGTAGTCAAAGCACAGAGACCAAACTTGTTACGCCAGAATCTTTGATGTGGGAAAGCTGCATTGTGCAGGATCATACAAATTCATCTGGAGCTTTGAGATGTATGCCAGAAAGAAGGTCACAGGACTCGGTGTGGAACGGGAGAGCCAGGAGTAAAGAAGGCTTGGAGAGCAATGTTGCACAATTCTCCACTATGGCACAGGACCACAGCTGGCACTGTATGTTCCAAGATCTTCCCTCTGTAACAGCAATTACAGAATAGCCCAGTGTATAAGTTAAAGTATGTTCCTAGTGCTAAGAATCAGGAGGAAAAGGGTCAGAGATGCATCATATGAGAGAAAGATTAGGATTAGGGTGGACCACTAAAGCACTTTGAAGATGTAATTTTGCTGTCATTTAAAAAGTGCAGTATTTCATTAGAAGTGTGATAGAAATTAATGCAAGCCATCTCTTTCCCTCTGGACTACAGCTTGTGATTGACGTTGATCCCACAGGTGATCAACTGATAAAAGAAGGATGCTGGAACTTGTTAACTTTGGGAAAACATAAGTTTCTCTGCTCTTACACTTTTGGTCTCAGAACTACATGAAAACTTGCTATCATGTCAGTTCTGAGTGATACTCTGTACAATGCTGTTTGCTGATAAAGACTATCAGCTTTGGGGCCTTTTCGTGCACAGCAGAGCCCTTGAGATCTCATGCAATACCTGCATTTGAAGGGAAGGCGGCACTTTCTTACGTTTGAGGATCTGGGTCTAAGAACCATTATATATTTGCCTACCAGTTAGTAACAAGAGGAATATTTCAAACCCTACTTGACCCTTTTCCTATAACGAATATGTGAACACCACCCTGACCTCTCTTCTTTGCTCAGCCACTCCATTTAGAGCTGACCATAGTCCATTCCTCAGGGGACTTCAGGACAGGGATGCAAACTCAAGCCATGCTTTCTCCACCCATCTGGGATAGAAAGGAACCACACCAGTTGCTTTTGGCTGCACAGTGTGCCACTTGGCTATGGCCACATTTCCGTGGCTTGTTCTCACCCGCCTGCTTTTTTTTTTTTTTGCTCTTACCAGCCCACCTGACTTTGTTTTTGCGATGTGGACTCCTTGCCCTGTTTCTAGACGCAGTGTAGGCACTGTGGCTTCCCACTCCCTTGTCTTGAACTTGGGACTGAATCATTCCTTGGCTTCTCCAGTTTCTTCTCTTGGCTTTTCTTGATTATCTGGCTTGGCTGCTGTCTTCTAATAATCATGTCCAATTGCCTTACTCAACCTCAGCACTGGTCAGACAAGTCAGATCCTGAGCGAGAGTTTTTATTTTCTCCCACTGAAGATGAAGTAAATTAGATAAGGCATTTAAAATGATTTGTCCTCATATGTAGGTGATCTCAGGATGCCACGGTGTTATTGCATGGCTGTGGTCCTGTGCAGCCAAAATAAAAGAAATGCGTCTTGTCCAAACAATGACACATAGAAAAAGAACTGCAGTGACCTCAGGCTTAGGTCAGCCCCTCTTGCAAATCAGTGGAAATTTTTTCAAAACTTAAAGATTTCTGGATTTCTTCTAAATCCTGAAGCTGAAGCAGTGCAAACAGAGGTATGACTAACCTTCTCATGTAATAAAAGGGAGATGCATAGAAGGGTCTGGGCTTAAAGGGTCGTCTCTGTATCTGTGAGATCCTTCCTTAAGCCTTAGTGTCACACAGACGAGGTCAGTGGCCTAAGTAGATAAATACTGATTAGGAGGCATATTTCATGCTCTGCCAGAATTGTCTGAGAATTCCATTTCCACAGTGAAAGAACAATGGCTTTGTTATTATCTGAGTTAACCTACCCTGTTTATAATTCCCCAATTTTCTTATGGTACCACCTATGTTAAAATTCTTATTAAAATTAGATATACAAAATCTACTACTCCTTTGAGACTATCAGAGAGGGCAGGTGGAGTGGTTTGGCATCATATTTTATCAATCTTCCTATTAGCACCTCACTGTTATCCTGACATTTTCTGCTATTTCTATGTAGTTTATATCGATAGTTTGTATTGAAATGAATACATATGTATGCACATGTTTCTTACATATATATATATGATATATATATATAAACATAGATCTGTGCATATACATACACTTATAGATGTCTGATAACAAGAATCTAAGGACAGAACCTATTTCATCAAAATCTTTATTTAAACATTCAGCAAATTTGGCCAGTTTTGTCTCTGGGGCATTCGGGCCAAGAACCAAAAGTGAATTCTGCAGAACACAGCTTAGTCTTCAGACTTGGATTTTTCTGGATGACTCCTTTAGGTGTACCACTGTCCTCTCCAGCGTCCTGCATGCCACAGATTTGAATGCTTATATCTGTTTGTTTGGATGTAGCATTGAGAAATTCAGCATCTGTGTAAATAATGTAAAGGTATCTTCTTTTTATTTTTATTTTTATTTTTATTTTTTTTTTTTTAGAACAATATTTTAAGATAAAAATGCATCCATTCTGTGAATCTTAGCCAAGGAATCTGAGATTAATATTTACTTCAATTATTGAAGCCTAATAGGGGATAAGCTGAGAAAAAATAAAATAAAATAAATCAGTTGTGATAAATGAATCATAGTCAGAAATACAATTTCAGCCCTACTCACACAGTGCACAAAATAAGTTTGTTCTTGCATGAAAGGTCTCCCCCATATCCTCAGAATTATCCTCCTTACCAAAATAGTGAATCTGTGGTTCAAAATGCAAATATTAAATAACCTAGACAGAACAGTGAATTAATAATACACCTTGTACAGCTTTGCTCATCGAAAACCTGGTGAAATATAAGATATCTACCATTATCTACGGATGAGATGATGTTATAGGTTGATAAAGTGCTTGTGCCAATCTTCATAATACTTAATATTTTTCTTGAAGTTTCAGCTTCAAGATGTTACTTCTTACATGGGAAATTCATGTCTTCTTGAAACAAACAAACAACAAGAAGAAACCTGGTAACTTTAGTTTTCATAATGTTAAAACAGAGCCTGAGGAGGTCTAATCTAAAGATAAATCTGTCCTGCTCTTAAATATCTACAAATCAACCTAATTCTATGAATCCTGTCTGTGTTCAATAAGAGGAGATGCGTATAGTCATATATATGAGCAAACAGTGCCTCCATATATGCACTTATCTTCAGAAGGATTCATTTTCTCATCTTCAAATCCAATAGATAATTATGTGTTCAGACAAGGTATCTGAGGTGGATTTATGGAAACAGGCCAACAAATATGGGGTTGTACAATGCCTATGATGCTTTGAAATGACTCCCACTATAACTCTAATAGGAAAACAGCCATGCCATCTCTTCAGTTGTCATTGGAACTACTGTTATTTGTTCACACTGATTTAAACACAGAGTGATTCTACACCTTCATAGAATAATATACATCAATTAAGGATGGATTAAATTCGTTTGTTAAAGTTATAATCAAAACAGTAACTCAGATATTTGCAACTGAGAAGTTAAAATGCAGAAGTTTAGGATTAGTTTCATCTCTCTCCTTTACCCATCTAAAGTAAAAATAACCATCTGTTCAACTCCCATGTCTAGACCCTAGACTATTTTATAGTCTTTGGAGACACAGCCAATATGGAAAATAGAATTGAGGATGCCATTCATTTTCTTCTAAGATAACTGAATGAAACCGATGATTTACTCCTGTGAAGAATGTATTTCACTTCACTGGTGATAAATGGAGCCTGGAATGATTGGCTTAGATGCAGTTATCATCACTGCAGGCAGTTAGGATGGCATTCATACTGCCAGTGGGGAGAAATATCCAGTCCTTTTCTTCAGTGAGATGATTTCAATCTCAAATGCATGTTCTAGTGCAGCTGCTTAGGCTTCCTTAAAGACAATTGGCTGTCTTATTCTTGACTTTCTATGGGTGTAGTTGCACCCTGTGTGGAATTATCTCCTTCTTTCCAGTCACTGTAGTGGAAGCTGCCCATGACTAACCAACTTAGCTGATGTGTAAATTTAGTTGAATTAGACCTAGGCCCAAGGCTACAAAGGTGAATTAATGGCAGAACCAAAGGTAAATTCTTTCTGAAGTGTGGTTTGTCACCAGACATCCAACCTCTTGTCACAGATGTAGTCTTCTCACTTTTACCAGTTTCCACAAAAGTAACATTCCTTACTAGAAATCCCTGCAACCTTCAAAGCATACTGTAACTATGCAGCATATTTATGTAATTCTTGACTTTGTATTGTCTGCAAACAGAAAGAGAATGGGACAGCTGAGGAATGCAGACTGGAGATTCAGTAGTCATAGACACCTTATGTTGGATATAGGACAGAAATCAACCACTCTCATTAGTACTTAAATTTGCAAAGTGCTACCAAGGTAACGGCTCTCTCCACAATATTGTTGTCTTGACTAAACAACTTACCCTAAGCTCAGTTGAAATAATATGTTTTTTCACCTGCAGGAGTGAAACATTCAAGACGACATTCCAAGACGGATCTGGTTAAGGTCATAAAAATTTTGTGGTAACCTATATATTATTTTTATGCATATGCTTAACATGATGCATTTTATGAATGTGCTAAAGTACAATAAATCACCTAAAACATAGTGTAAAACACTTCAGACTTACCAAAGCATCAGATGCTCACACATATTCTATACATGTATCGATTCATACAGATGCACAAGCATAGAGACCAGCCACCTCCTGAGTACAGTTGACAGATGGGAATACTGCTTGCCTGTCTTCTGTGTGGGAGGTCATGAGTAGTCACTGTGTCTGTGATGGATTAGCAGTCAAAACGAAGACAGATAATGTGGAGGAATGGCATAGCTCCAGCATGTAGCGTGTCTCAACAACTGGAGCAAAGGACAGAGTTTCATAGGAATTATCCTATATCCTATATTGTATTTCATAGGAATTCATAGGAGGGAGGAAGTCTGTCTCTTCTAGTGAATTAAGACAAACACACTGAAATTCATGCTTCTGCAGAAGACCAGCCTAAGAAGGCCTAAGTAAATTGAAACTGTCTTGATTCTTCTATGGGACAAAAGATAAAATGAATGACTCCTTGAAGATCCTACTATCATCAACTGATATAATTTTACAGTTCAGAGACTTGGCTTACATTATATACCATAGACTGGATTCATCAGGTGTGCTTTTCAGCTACAGTAAGTGTTGCATAAATCAAGAGATTTAAGTTAGAATGGAAAAGCAACCAAAAAGCCATGCAAATTAAAGAGGATGGAAATACATGGAAATTAAGGTGCTCCAGAAATTTACATAACCTGAACACCATTCTTCCTCTGCAAGTCATAGGACATTTCCCTCTTTTATTAGAATATCAAGTCATCATAGAATCACAGATTGATGGAATCATAGAATAATTTAGTTTACAAGGGACCTTAAAGATCATCTATTCAAATCACCTGCCATGGACAAGGACATCTACCACAAGACCAGGTTGCTAGTAAGGACAATATCAATACAACAGCACTTGGCACCAAGGAAATCTTCCTTACAGGGCTGCTGGTGAGTACTGTTGTCCAGACATACACAATTCTGACACACCAAATTAAACATTTATTGGAAGCAGGCTGGAGAGTAGGCAAGAAGGAGAAAACACCACCTCTTCTTGGCAGAGTCCAACACTTGACCCTAACTTGCTTCTAGAATAAGAACTGTTTCCCAGATACTGAGCTCTGTTGCACACCTAGATGCAATTAAGAAGCAGCAATGTTAGCAGTTCCTAAAATTTCTTGAGTTCCAGCTCAGCCACTTCCCTCACAGCCTGCTTCTCTAGGCAGCTTGCTCCAACACGCTGCAGACAAAGGTATCCCTGAAGCAACAGACCAGCTCCAAGGGAAGCATAAGATGGGTGAGGTGGTAGGAGAGATGGAAGTTGGAAACATCCTGACAAACCTCATACGAAGCTCCACCAAAACCAATACATTTTCACAGAGTACTTAACTTTTACCTGCTCAATGTTTTCCATTGGAAAAATGCTCCACAAGCAAACTCGTGACCAGCTCTTATAAAGGGTCAATTCAGACTCAAGTAAAATTAATTTAGGTTCTTTGGAAGCGGGGCTTCCATAAAGACTAAATTTTTAAAGCTATTTTTTAAACTGTTTTTAAATAAAAAATAAAAATGTGTTAATTTTTGCTAGAGGAAACTCCCATTGACTTTGGCTGACCTTAAGTTTCAGCCTTTCGAGAGGATAGAGTCCATCAGAAAGCTCTGCATTGTGGAGCTGGAGAGAAAGCCTTGGAGAAAAGGGCTAGCTAACTAAGGAGAGGGAGATTCCTATAGCTGCGGAATAGTGAAAGGAGAAAGAGAAACAAAATGAGAGTTAATTGCATAGAAGCACCTGGAGAGCAAAGCCTGGTCTTCTGCTTTGGGTGAAGTCAGTGCCTAGGCCTGTTCCCTAGGATACTGTGTCCCTGCAGTGTGTTCGCTCATGGACAAATTTAGCAATAGTCTCAAGTTTTCAGTTCCTGCAAAACAGAAAATCTCATAGATTCCCAAATCCACAAGGGCCAGCGAAGGGTATGGAGCCGGCAGGATTGTGTAATATAAGAGAGTGTTTGTTGGTAGCCTGGGATAAGCCCAGGTCTTAGCCCTGCCTGTCAGCTTGGAAAGCCACATCTCCGAGCGCAGTAATGAGGAGTGATTCGTGGTGCACTGATGGTATCACCAACCCGGTGGGGAGATCACCGTGCCAATTTGGAGTCCCTTACTCCTTGCCAGTAAAACATTCATCGACGAGCTTTCAAAACACAGGATGGGGGAAAAAAAAAAAAGAAATAAAAAAAAAAAAGGAGAAATATAGTACAAGGCATCAGTGCCAAGAGCTGACGCTCAGAGCTCGGCTCAGGACGTGGTTGGTAGGCGGTGTGTTTGTGTGCACAGACAATGACGCAAGGAGTCAGGAGACTGTGTCTGGGCTACAGTGGGATGTTACGCTGTTGAAGAAGGGGAGAAAATTCCCTTATCCCTCTTCTGTTGCTTTTCTGCCCTTCTCGTAAACCTCTCGGCATGTCAGTACCAAATTTCAATGAGAGAGAAACTCCTGGCAGGTGCTGGTAGGAAATTGTTGACCTTCATGAGTTGCTGACAGCCTCCGGAGTATTTCTAGGTTACCTTTAACAGTGTGGGGCTTGGTATGAAGGATTTGCCTACTGCTAAGAGAGCAAGATGTGTGAGAATGTATTTTTGGTTTGATTCACACGATACCATCATTTCAGAGACCCCTGACTGAGATAAGAAGTGGAAAGTAGGAAGTTTTCTGTGACTCGTTTGACTAAACCTGAAGGCACACTACCTTTAAAAATCAAAGCTCTGGAGTTTTTTCTGGACTCAACTAGCTGGCTTTGGACTGCTCTCTTCCTGAATCCTGCTGTACAGGCTCATGAACATTGTCTTTCTCTCAGAAAAACAATAACAAAATAAGTAAGTTAGTAAGGTCATTTTTCTTCATTTAGGCAAACACTTTTCATCCTGTAGAAAAATCACTAAAGAAGCTTTCCTGAAGCAAGGCCAAAAAAAAAAAACAACAAAAAACAACAACAAAAAAAAACAAACAACAAAAAAAAAAGTGTAGGTTTTTTCTTGCCTCTGTTGAGATATCTTATCATTGTAAGCTATTCATCTCACTCTCTCTATAGTCAATGGAGAGAAAAGTGCCTCCAGGGAAAGATTCATTTCAAATGCCACTAGCATTTGAGGATGAAATAGTGCTTATGGAGATGCTTCTAGAGGGCACACAGGCACTCAGTTCCCTCCATGAGTCAGCTAAATGTGAACAGGCCCTCAAATGAAAAATAGAAAGAAAATGTTAATGATCACTACTGTACAAAGAATTTTTCTGTTTCAACATGACTCAGACATATTTTCCATGAAGGGTCTGAGAAGGCTATACTGGAATCTAAGCACCATCTTTATACCAAGCTTGAAAAAACACAGATTTTTGAGCTGTTGTCAGCGCTATATTGGGGATCCAATGAACTGAAATGCTGGTCCAAATCCCACCTCTCACCTGGACTTCTTGGGTAATAATAAAGTGTTCTTACCACATACAGTGGGTCATAGCTATGAAATCTGATCTAGCGACAAATAAACAGATGTATCTATATTGTTGGATCAGTACCTTCTAATAATGCTCATTTAAGTCTCAATATTAATATATTGATTATTATTTTATATGATTTTATTATTATTTATTATTATTTTATATGACTTTAATTGCTTCAGAACGTAGAAAAGCAGAGATATACCCTCAGGTTCCTTGTCAGTGTTTGAAGTTGCCTGACTTTGCTCTCTGTTGGCGTAACTGTTGAAGACTAAGGCACCTGTAAAAGGGATAAACTGAATGAGGGCAGGTTCCTCTGGATTTGCCAGGTGAAGAGTATCAACATCATTCCTCTATCTCAGGAGGAAGGTGTGTGAAAAACTATATAAATTTCTGCAGGAGATTTGAAAAGTGTTTTTCTTCAGAACTGATTGAGAACTATTCTCCACGTAAAGAATAGACTTCTGTTCCAGGTGATCCTCTTGTTAAGCTGCAGTGGAGACTAGTGAGTTTGATTCATACTGAAAACCTTTAGATTGCTAAAGTTATCTCACCTTATCATTTATTTTGATTTATAATTTATAACCATAGTAACACGAAGGTTGTTTATACTGGTATAGCTTGGGATTTTAATAATTTAGACTGTAAAAAACAGGGAAATATAAATTTTAAGAGCAGTTAAATCCTCCAGTCCCAGTGTTAAAGTGATCTGTATGAAAAGTGCCTATCCATCAACTAAACTGAACTGAATATTTGTCTGGTTTTTAAAGTGCATGTTAAATTTGAAGAGAAAGGGGGGGGGAAATAGTTATGTCTTCCAACTTATAGTTTAGAGACTGCTTTGCTATACGCTAAGAAGATGGAGTATTTTATTTGTGTATTATCTTTTTTCCTCATAGTATGAGTTATTAAACTGTGAATAAAATATTGATTTACTACTGCAGTGAGAGGGATGAGACTTCAGTGTTTTTTATGTAATTCTGAGTAAGGCTCTCTTTTTTCTTCTTCTGCCAAGAGCTTGAAAAGTCCCTTCCCATGGCTGTTTGACTCTAACGTGTCTGCCACAATAACAGAGATCCCCAAACTGCTACAGCCTTCAAGCGGTCCACGAAAAAGTCAGTCCAGGATTTTTCCAGTATAAATGCAGAAATTTAAAGAGTTCTGATTAGGCCTGCTTGGAAAAATTTAGTAACCAGCTTGAACAATACCAATCCTCAGATCTGGAACTGAAAACATCAAAACATTGGACTAGAACTGCATATTTGATTTTCAGTTATTAATAGATCTGTGCACTCAACTTTCTACATTTGATTTCTGATTATGCCTCGTCCTTCTCAGCTAAAATGCCCTGAAGTGTTATGAATATGAAAAGTGTCTTGAACTGGTGCTGCAGAGCATGTCTTTAAGCAATTATTTCAGGTTAAACAGAACTCCAAGAAACCTTAAAGTCGTAATAACCTTTCATCACTTCCCTCTATTTCCCATTAGAAGATGAAACATTGTCAGCACACACAAACTGACCCTCTTTACTCCACAAGTCATCCAGATGTGAATTGGTTCCAATCCCAAAGTCATGTAACTAAAATTAGCCTGGTGCTGAACCTACAGTATTTTGTTTTGCTGAGCTGCAGTTATATTTGTAGAGTCATATATTACTGCTAGAATAATTGCATTTTAAAACTTCAGAGAGAAAGGAAGGGTAAATTCTGTTTGATATTATTTTGTATTCTAGTATATTTTTTCCTTCCTTTCTTCCTGTCTTTCTCTTCCTCCAAATTTTGACAAGGGGAAAACAAAAAAACAAACATTTTCCCTTAGCTGGCCCATGAAAACCTAGTGCTAATGAAGGAAACTGCTTGCAAGGTGATTAATATTATAAATCTCATTTTTCAATTTCATCTGGTTACCTGTGTGTTGACAAGCGAGGTGGGTAGGGGAAGGATCAGTCCAGAAAGAAAAGTACAGCAGGCCCTGTCCAAGGTTCTAGCTCAGCTTCCCACCAACAGTGTTCCCAGATGTCAACTACCATGAGAGAGATCAAGCAAATGTTGTATGTGCAGAAATTCCCATTGCCCCAGCTATAGTGTTTGTCATGTCTCCATCTCCTTTCTCTGGAACCAGACACAATGAACAGGAAATAATCCATTCCCAAGTCCTGGTCTAATTGCTCACCCTTTGAGTGGGTTGCTGTGCTAAATGATTTCTTTATGTGTCTTGCAACCTGGGTTATCCTATGGTTTAATAGTACAATTGGAATAAAAAGTTGCTAAAATGGAAAGAGAGGTCAAGGCACAATTCATGTGGAAATTACAAACTACTTGCAGGGAAAAGAGGAAAAGCAAGGAAATGGAAGCAGGAGTGAGCTTTTTGCTGTCTGTTTCAGACTTGATGTCTATGAATTTGACTATGTCTGTGGGAGATTCACAGGGAACAACAGTTTGTTCTGAAGTGGATAAGGTGTAAGTAAATTTTGGGTTCACTGAGCCTTTCTGTCAAAGCTTTATGTTTCCAACAGGTCCATAAGCCCACACACCACAGCAAGGACACATTGAAAGATAACTGGTTGTTAACTAGGTCTTCTGATCATCAGAGCATCTGTTGTGTAATTAACATGTGCTTCAGGAAAAAAATCTCATTTATATGATACTAAAGATTGCTGAGATTTCTAGGGTATTTTGTTTCTCTGCTCCTTTCAGAGCTCAACTTCTATGTATGGTGTGCATAGTTGAACTCTAAAACTTTGCCTGTATTGTGCTGATCTTTCTGAGCAATTTACGAGGAGAGGAAGCAAAAAAATTCTACTAGTGGGAGTGCCAGTTGGTGCTCAGAATAACAATTTTCATTGGTAGCATCAACCACAACCAGCTTTTCTTTCCATAGCCTGGGGAGAGACAAACTTGGCGCAGCCTGTAGGCAACTTGGCCATGATAGTTTTGTTGCTTGAATCAACATCTAGCCCCGACTATTCCCTGAACCAGCATATCTAGATTTAAATTATGCTTTCGTAAATGTAAGTCCTGCCATGCTACTGAACATGCTAGCTGTTAATGAAGTTACTAGTTAATGAGCTTTTTTTCATTAACAAAAGACATTTCATGTAAAACCAAAGCAATCCATGACTGTTGTAGGCAGGTACAGTAAGCCAAGGTGCTTGCTGTATTCTTCAGTGGTTAGTAACTAGCTCTCAGACATATAAGTTTCTTGTCCAACTACCTGATCTGAATATACCTTTTAAATTATTATTTTGTGTGGTCACATCCATGCTAATGAATTAAGGAATGTCCACAAATCTGGAATTTATCTACTGGTAAGCTACTGGAATAGTCTGTAACTTCATTAATGATCTGGACAATAAGAACAATGAGGTAGAATGCACTCTCAGTAAATTTGCAGATGACTCAAATGGTGGTGGCGTGGCTGACTCACCAGAGGGTGATGCTACTGTTTAGAGAGACCTTGACAGGCTGAAGAGATGGGTTGATGAGAATCTCATTAAATTCAACCAGGACAATTGCAAAGTCCTGCAAAGGGAAAGAAAAAAACTAGGCACCAGCACATACTGGGGGCATCCATCTGGAAAGCTGTTTAGGGGAAAAGCACCCCGGAGTCCTGGTGGACACCAAGTTGAACATGATTCAACAGTGTTTAGTTCCTGGTAAGAAAGCTACTGGCTTTCTTGGCTGCATTAAGAAAAGTATCTCCAGTGAGTCAAAGAAGGTTGTCTTCCTGATTTCATCAGCCTTGGTGAAGCTGCACCTCAAGTACTGTGTCCAGTTCTGAGGCCACCAGTACAAGAGCAACCTGGACATGTAGGATAGAGTTCAGCACAGGTCCACCTAGATGATAGCAAGGTGACCTCATTGCAGCATTCCATTATTTAAAAGGGGATTATAAAAAGGAGGGAAATCAACTTTTTACAAGGGTAGATAGTTACAGGACAAAGCAGAATGATTTTAAGCTCAAGGGGGAGGGGTTTTGCTTGGATGTCAGGGGGAAGTTCTTCAAAGAGGTGAGGTACTGGAACAGGCTAGCCACAGAGGCTGTGGATGCTCCGTCCCTATTCAAGACCAGGTTGGATGGGGTCCTGGGCAACCTGATCTAGTACCAGATCTGCACGTTGATGGCCCTGCTTGTGGCAGGAGGGTTGGAGCCTGGTGATCCTTGGGGTCCCTTCCAACCTAAGCCATTCTATTATTCTGTGAAGTCTTCAAAATCATCTGGACGTGGTGTGGGCCAAAGCGCTCTTCGTATCCCTGCTTGAGCAGGAGGTTGGACTTCCCACTTCAACCATTCTATGATTCTATGAGAGCTGATGTGTATTCATAGATCATTTTTTGGAACTGGCCTCAATACTCATGATTCCTATACAACTGTGCATAAAACTGGCCCAGCTAACTTCACAGAACTTATTCAGTGAGGACATGATATTCTTGGAAATATGTGGCTGCACTTATGAGTCAGAGAAGGTTTTAAAATCTCACTTGACTGACAAACCTCTACAACCATGAAGGTCAAACAAGGAGAATGGATGACTGCATTTCATATGCATGTCATTCAATGATTTAGGTGACGACAGATCCTTTCCTGAGATCAAATACTTCAAAAGAGTGGAACAGGGACTGATTAGAAATGGAGGCATATGTGGAGTGGCAGCAGTAGAAGCCTCCTTCGTGGTTCATAGCTGGCTATGGACTTTGGACTTGAATACACCTCTTAGGCTACCACGGAGTCCTACTGATTACTATTTACTTGCATGTCTTTCCTTAGCCTTTTATTTCAAGAGCTTGTTTATCTTCTACTGCTGAATGATGGTGGCTGCAGGCTGTCCCCAAGTCATCTCTTCTTTCTTCTGGCCAGAGCATTCTGAGCCAGCAACAAGCACCTGAATTAAATACTTTGGTTGGTATTGGCTGTGTTCATTTCCTTTCCTAGGATGTGGAGCAATCGATTACCTCATCACTGAGCAGAAACAGCCTTGTTACTGAATTTACACAAGCAAACCTTTCATAGTCGTTGGAGGTATTAAAGTTCAGGGAAAAGGACCAAAGCTTTCTGAGATTTTTCCCTTTTATTCCATGTCCTTGGGGGTATTCTGATACACCAGCAATGGAAAGAGTGAGACCTCTGGAAATCTTCAAACCTCTCTGCTGTAAAGTCATCTTCCCAGAATCATCTCCCAGTGTGAGAGGGAGCAAACATCCATTCTAAAGAATGGCATTTAATGATTAATGAGCATCTTGGTGAAATGAATAGAAATATGTGAAAGACAAAAAGTAACTTGAGTCTTTAAGGTTCGCTGCGGCCATCTCTACTAAATGGCTGTAGGCTTCCATTGTTCATCTGCTAAAATTCCAAAGCCTTTCTTCATTTTTCACTTCAATTTTCTTGAAATTGAGTCACTGTGCATTGAATGTTGATAGAAATGAAACCTTCTATTTTATGTCTGTTAGGAAAACATGACACTCTTCTAGAAAGGCATGATTCAGCACTGCCTTTTTTGTTGTATAGTTATTTGTAAGAGTAAAATCAGATTGTGAAGCTGCTAAATGGTACATAGATAATTACAGAATGTTTGCACTCACAGGATCTCTGGAGGCATTATCTCTAGGGGTCAGGAGTTACAACATAAAATATCCAGTCCTGGACCTCCCAAAATCTAGAGCCAATAAAATGTCATGCTGTAATGACAGCTCTCATGATTACCTATCAGAAATACGACTGTTATCAACTTCAAGAGAGAGTGTGCATCTGGTTCAGAGATTGCACAGAAAGTAAATGATATAAGACTTCTGTTTTGAAGACATTTCTAATGAAGAAGTGACAAAAAAATGTACCCTGTTCTTAAGTTCTTCAGCAGAAGATTAGCTTGAAAAGAATATGTGGGATTAGATATCTCTGATTCCAGCATCTTTCTCAGCTTCTTTCTGTACATCATTTACTTCTTGATGCCCTGCCTACTGCAGATACTAAACTAGGATCTAACAGCATGGCTGGAAGTAGCCATGATTTTGTAAAGATCTGTCAGTAGCTTAAGCATCTCTATTCTCTTTGTTCCATCCTTCTGAGCACCCTGGATGAGTTCACATAGATTTTGCAGAAGCCTCTAAGAAACTTATTTTTAACTAGCACCGCAGACAAACAAACTGATGAATAAGAAATATCTTTCATTTGTTGTGTTATCGCTCATCTCCAGTATTACATTCTGCACTACTCTACCACAATTTACACTCAGTTTTAACAGAGAATCTCTTCAGAAGTGAGGATGTTTCATCTTTTTCAGTACACAGTGTTTTTGAAACACAGAATCTGAGTCTCACTCTTTCCAACCATATATTTCTTTATTTCTTTCTTTAATATTTCTTTAATAATTCATCTCTTCTTCAGCTATCTCAAAGTCATGATCTTTGAGTGCTCAGAGACTGTGGCCAGATGAGGCACTTCTTAAATTTCTTTATTCCAGTGTCTGAAAATTCGCAGAATCACCAAGGTTGGAAAAGATCTTCAAGATTATCCAGTCCAACCATCCACCTATCACTAATAATACTAAACCACGTCCCTCAACACAAAATCCAAGCATTCCTTGAACACCTCCAGGGTTGGTGACTCCACCACCTCCCTGGGCAGCCCATTCAGGCTTGCAAAGTGTGCTTATGCAGGGATGTTTCACAAAGGCCACAAAATCTTATTAAGGCTTCATGATCTGTATAGAATTTGTGGATTTTTTTCTTTCTCTAACCTCATGTAAATGTGAGTGCAATATGAAGATAAATGTGAATGCAATATGAAGATAAACAATAGCTAAAATGTCCAGGGGGATTTATAATTTTTTTGAAGTTTGGAAATATAATGAAAAAGAACAAAGAAAGCTCTTGATATACTTATGAATAATCATTCCAACCTACTAACACAAATCTTGTGAAAGTTTAACAACTTCATCAAACAAAAGGCAAGAATTAATTGGCTTCCACTGTTGCCAGTTTACTAGTTGTTTTTTTTTTAATGTTGTGATAGCAAGTTCATTTTCCGAGTTGTGAAAGTTGAGAAATGAAAGATCTGCTTCTCTCCTGTCTTGGCAAAATGCTAGAGCTTTTCAAGCTTGCAATAGTCTAAACAGATTGACAGCTACCATTTCTGCTGACACTCCAGGAACTGAACAAGTAACCTCTAGAACTCAAACCAGATTGCTACAAAATGAGCTAATGCTCCCCAGGTAGAATTCTAATGAACTCGTATTCATGGAGCACCAGGCCTCAATAAAGAAGTACATGACACACTTACCAATAAGATACCAGAAAGAAAAAGATTGGAAGGTAGTGTTAACATTTAATTCTGCCCTTCCACATTTAAGTGACTAAAATACTGCTGCACTAGATGTACACAAGTACTTTCTCTATATAGAAGAGATGAAGAACAGGTCTAGTGTAATAAAAGAATAAATTAATTGGTTCATTCTGCTCTATGTAAGCATTGAAATTTTTAAGTATTTCTTATTTGTAAGGCTTGTTATTCCTGGATATTCCTTTGAAGCTTGCTAAGAGACATGAAGCAAATTTCTGGAAAGCTTTCTAGATTTTCTTAAGGTAGAGCAAACTTTGTTGTGTGTCTGCTTGGCTTCAGTATCCCAAAGATCCTGTGCTGAAGCAACGTGAAAGGTGACTGGATTCCAGCAACCTCTCGTGTTTGTTTAAGGTTTGGGACTAACACACCCAACTGACTTAATTTAATTTTTATTTATCACTTCCTATGTGTTACACCCACTTCTTACATTACACTCCCTGCATAGGCCAATATTGCTTTTAAAATGTCTATTTTTGAAGAAGATAATGTGTTTTCATTTTCTCTTTTCTCTGGTGATATTTGTTATGGACTGGCATGCTGGAGCCTTCTGGGACCAGAGAGTTGTGCAGAAAACCCCACATAAGTAACCCACCCAGAAGGTATCTCCCATTGGGTTGAGGTGGAGTGAAAGCCATTCCACTAAAATGATACAAGTTAATTTGGCAGAATGAGGTTATCATAAACAACAGAGCAGCAAGTCTGTAAGCTCAAAATGTAAGATACAGGTATGTGTACCAAGTACAGAAACAAGAAAAAGGACCCTATTTTCCAGATAAATTCAGGCAGTGAGTGAAAAGGTGTGGGTCTTGATTCATATTTTTGAGCAGTGGTATCTAAGGTGCTCTACCTGACTTGGCCTTGAGCTTCAAATTCTGTTCCTACACCAGGATGTGTGCTATGATTGCATCTCTGTTGCTTACAGAGATGAAATGTAAGCCACATCCCCTTGTTTCTACGAAAAGGAAATGAGGACATAGATCATAAATTGTGATGTGAGGACAGGGACTTTAGGTCACACCTTGGAGTGTGTCAATCTTGCACTTTAGACATGACATAGATGGGCAGCTTGGTAAGCCCAGGGAGAAAGACTCATGGCTTAACCTTCAAAGGCTGACAAATATCTTTATTGATGTTGCCTGTGCAGCATTTGTTTGTGCTCTGATGCTTATAGGCTACAACTAAGTCTTTCTTTATATGATCAGAGGCTTTCCCTCCTTGGTCACAGAATTTCTGACATATTCAGGCAGCTGAGCTGATCTAGATACAGAGTTTTAGTGGAGGTTATTGCAATAAAACTCCAGCCTCATATTTTTCCAGTAACTAAGAAGTGTACAGAGTTCAAACGAAGAAAGGAGAAAATAATTTAAAATTGCAGCTATCAAGAAATTACATTTCCCCCCCCCATGTGTACCTAGAATTCTGGTGTAAGTTCTGATGTAAAACAAGTTATGCTCAAAGTTAGAGTCTTGCTAAAAAAACACAACAGTGTTTACTTTGCAGAGGCACTGAGAACTCTTAGTAGTTGATGAAGTCAGGAAGAGTTGTTCTTGAAACAGTACTGAAATTCTGAAATATCAAGCTACAAGAACCAAATTAGTGTCACCTAATTCCCAAACTTGAAAGCTTCAGTTGTATCAGTATCACTCTAAAGTGAAAGAAGATACACAGATCTCCAAATTCAATCCAGCTCAGCCCATAGATGCTTCCTTCAAATTTCCTGCAGCTTCAGCTGAACTGGGAAGGCTCAACAGACCTCCAGAATTAGCACCAAGACTCACACTTTCCTAACAGGATTTCTCCCACTATCAGCATGTACACCTCCTTTCCCTGAGAGAATGCTTGGCTATTGGTTTTCCTTTGCAGATTCTCCCTGAAGGAAGATTTATTTTTTACATGATGATGACATTATCTCTTGATTCTTGTTCTGCAGAAAGGGGCTCTGTTCAGGCACATTTTTCTGTAGAGCTAAAAGAGGGTGATGGTTCTCACAATGGAAAAAGTTTCACTAAGTAAATGATTATATTCTTAAAATAGCCTTCAGGAGCTCACTGTCTAATGGATTAGTCAGCATTTTAAACAGAATCCTTTTGCAAGAAAGTAAGTTCAGGTAAACGCAGCTGCTGCCTCTTCAAGTTTGCACTAAACCAAATGCAACTGCAGACATCAGAAGTCCTGGGGGCTGCCCCATGCAGTGACTCAGACACTGCTTTGGGAGATAAAGTTCCTGAAGCTATAGTCTCTGATACATCCAAGTCTGTTTGAATCATTCAGCCAGTATAGAAGAACTGAGTCTTGGCTGCATTAATACCTCCAAGAATAGCTTGCAACGGATGGGAGGAGTGTAAAGCTAGCAAAAATGCCTCTTATGCCACTCATTCTCTATTTCTGTGTTAGCAAGGGACATATTAACAGAAATGCAAAACACCCCAGAGATTGGTTGTGGCTATACCTCAACAAAGCTCTACTATTCTGTAACGAGAGGTGTTATACCAGTCCTGAGAGTCGTGGATGTACGACCACAGTCTCAGAAATACTTACTTAGAGATCCCATTGTTCCCATATCTTACTTGAATTTGGTAGCATGCAAAATGTAGATCATAAATTTTATCATTTGAACACACTGGTTTGAACATATCAGCTGGACAATCTTGTGCAAGTCATATCAGCTCCTCGGTGGCTCCTTCTTTCTGCTTGGGGTAATGAGACAAGCTTTTCTTCTTTACATCTGGGAGAACTGGGGCAATGCTATCCTGACTTGAAATAAATGGTAGACATGCTCTAATTTCCATGTTACCAGGCATGAGGTGAGCCTGTCTGCCAAGCAGGCTATGCAAACTTCAGAAGCATTTTTTGAGAACTCAAAAACTGTCATTCTTTCAAGACTCGGAGCTTGTCTCAACACATGCAGCACTCTGTGAAAAAATCACCCCTTGCTGCTCCATGGTCCTGTTTTTCCACTTCTGTTAATTACGTAGAGTTGTTTACCCTCATTTAATTATCTCAGACTGTCAATCACTGTTGGGGCAGGTAATCAAGGCCTGCTTCAATATCTGATAAAATAACATTGGGTATGATGATGAAACATCACACACAGCACCAAAGAGCATTTCTGTGCATGAGGACAGAAATATCTGTGCTCTTAGAGAGGACTCTAGTGTAATTTAAACCCAGACAAGAACAATTCTTCATTGAGAAGGCATCAAGAGACAGAGACCATTTCCATTTAGCATTTTGGGTGCAGCCACAATATTTTAGAACAAAAAACACTTGTCATGATTTGCACTGCTAATTACACTAATAGAGTTGAGAAAAAAAATAAGAAAGAGGTAAAACCAAAAGCAAACAGACAAACACAAATAAACAAATCAGCTCCACAATCACTCAACTCACTTCTGACATAGTGAGAAGGGGCTTTACAGATTTCATTGAATAACACCTGGACTCAGGAGCTCAGGCTGCAGTAAATAATGAATCATCCAATGTATAGTATTTATATACATACTAAAATTCCAAACATAGGACTCTTTTGTCTGTAGTTCTTAAGGTGGGATACCTCTAATCCCAGATTAGGCATCTGTCTAATCAACAGAGGTGCTTACTCTCTCTAAAGCCTGTAAAGGCAATCTGTGCCCAAGTTAGGATGTAGAGGTCTGCATTTTAACTGCTTAAATTTTAGCTGAGATGAGTGTTGATCACTGTTAGACTGTATCAGTAGATAGCAGATAAACTTATATGAACAACTTCTGTTGGTGCGTTTGTTTCATGTAGCTGTAATTTATGTGCACTTTCTGAACCAAAGAGAGAATATATTGCATGCTATTGTGTGATGTGAAGGTTAGGAGATTAGTACAGTCCTAGCACCCAGTTCAGGTGTTGTTCTTCAAGCTTTGCTAGTTTGGTCCTTCATGTAGCAGACAGAATGGTCACTGTCACAGTAGAAAATCTGAAGTCTTTTTTAGATTAAAGGCTTGTTTAACCTACTCTGTCTTAAAACATCCAAGAGAAAAAGGGTTTTTGCAGTATCCCACCCAAGTTGGTATGTTCTTCCCACAGCAGTTAAATAGCTGTAGAAGAAGCCAATTTTTCTTCTATAATTATTTTGTATGAGGTCTCTGTTGCCTGAAAGATCCTCTCTCATTCTTCCATTATTTTTTTTACACTCTCTCCTCTTTTCCTGACATATTGTGTGTAATGGATGCAGCCCAGACCAGAACAGGAAGCCTCTTCTACATTTCTCCAGCCAGGCTCAGCATACCCCCCATCAGATTGCAAGAGGTTGGATCCTCCTCGTGGATGTATTAATAATACTATGAAGGGAAGGCTCTATATTGCTTTGACATACAATACAAAGGAGCCTTGGCACATCAGGAAGTGGAAAGGCAGTTTTGGCACCAGCCTTGGTAAAAGCAGGTCACACTGCTGTCTGTAGCTCAGTCTCATAACCAGACAGTATGAACCTGAAATCATATATGTATTTGTCTGGCTAGAGCTTCAGCCGCACACTGTATTTTATGTGGTTTAAATTAGAGGCATGGATAACAAGCAACTGTTTGGGACGTGCTCATCCAAATACTTTTATCATTTGCAAAGACTGTGGAAATGTTTCTTCTATCAGCTCTGCATCTTTTGAAGAAAAGAGCCCTGGCTTGCATCAATCCAATGGAAAAGAGGATAATGCTTCTGAACTAGATCCTCAGCAATTTTGGATATACAAGGCTGTCTGTATTAGATAGTTGTCATCCCATCACATCCCACAGTTCCGCAGTATTTGACATTTCTTAGCATTGTACCCATTTGCATTAGGACGATAGCATCATTTTCTGACAAGAAAAATATTTTTAAAGTGTCTTTGAGCCTAAAACTGCAAGTCTGGGATGAGTGCACCAATGCTTGTGTATATAAACCTCACCGAAATTTTCAGGAGCTAGGAACTGAGGGAATAAGGCAAGAGAGTAATTTTTTTTTTTTTTCAGGTCAAGATAAAACTACATTTTATTTAAGTTACACTCATTGCAAAATTCTTTAATAGATGTTGTATGTTTTTATATGTGTGCACGTCCATATGTATGAGTCTATTTGCATGCCAAAATTTATACCACCCTTCACTCAATGAATCTCAAACTTTTCATCTTGCTGTCAGTATTCACAATTTCTCTTTGACTAACAGACATCCTTATTACTGACATTTAATTGAGAAAAATGCTAGTGAGGTAATAAAAATGAGTGACAAGCTGCAAACCACTCACCATGGCCCGTAAGACTGTTGGTGGTTTAGAGATGACAAGTCAGATTTCCTTAATCTAAGCTATAATTATCCACACAAAAGCTACCTTTCAAAGCTAAATAATGGATTTTCTTTCATTTTGAGTTTAGAAAGTTTGGTTGGAAATGATACCTCATATTAAAATTTCTATTTGAAGAAACTTAAGTGTATTCTTCAATAAGAAGGCATTTTAAAAGGCAAATGTTTGTAATTAAACCAAAAACGTTCTATTTCATTTCAGGATGTTGTATAGAAAGGGAAATTTTCGAATTTCCCCCATAAATATTTACTGAGAAAAATTACAGACTGTTCCCTTATTCTGATGAAACAATTTCGTTTTTAGTGGGATGATCTCATTAAACCACCACTTGTCTGAATCCGGTAGCTCACTGATTACCGAGTGAACAGATACACACATGTGCAGTACTCTGTACTGCTGTGGCCTCGCTCTGAACATCATATTCCATTTAAATGATACAGCACAAGGACACAAAATTATGGAGAGAATCAAAGGTGGGCTATAAAGATGGAGAAGGGTCTGGAGGACGAGATGGATTAAGGGTGGCTGAGGTCCCTTGGTTTGTACAACCCGGAGCAGAGGAGGCTGAGCAAAGGCCTCCTGGTTCTACAGCCCCTCATGGCTCTACAGCCCCTCATGGCCCTACAGCCCTTCATGGCCATACAGCTCCTCATGGCCATACAGCTCCTCATGGCCATACAGTTCCTCATGGTGGACTGCAGATCTTCACAGGGGGTTGAGGGGCAATGCTGAGTTCTGCTCTCTCGTGACAGTGACAGGACTTGAGGGAATGGCATGGAGCTGCATTAAGAGAGAGTTAGGTGGGTCAGGTTTTGCCCCAGAGGGTGGTGGGCACGGCCTCAAGTTCCCAGAGCTCAGGACCACTGGGACACCACTCTCAGACATAGAATTTGAGTAGTCGTGTGTGGATCTGGGGGTTGGGCCTTTTCCAACTTAGGGTATTCTTTGATTCTTTGATTATTTGTGTAATCTTAGCTGACCTGAATGACATTCTATGGACGAGTGGTCTGCATGGAGGTAGGGAGCTAGCTGATCCTAGTTGCTTCTGTGTATTACTAGCTGGTCAAGGAAACTAATATCTCAACTCATATCTTTCTTGAAATTTTGGACAAGTCTTAAATCTGCTCTTGTAGGGCAGAGCTGAGTACAGTGCTCTCTGCTTTGAGGAGCAGTGCAAGCATAGGCACAGTGTTGAAAGATTCAGAACTTCTGGGGATGGGATTCATATGACTTTCTGGCATTTGATGTTTGTGAATGCACCACCTGAATATACCACCTTTGAATTACTGTTTTGAGAATCCCTTCTATATAAGGTGCTGTGAAACACAGATGGAAGACAGCAGGAGGAAAATAACACATTTCTTTTTCCTTTCTCTGTGGACACAGTGAACCATGCTTTAGAAACTAAGTTCCTGTGACCCAAGCAGCCATGCTTCCATAAAGCTTTCCTTCCCGTCCAAGCTTCCCCATCCACAGGAGCAACATGGTGATGAAAACTCCCCTTGCCTGAAGGGCAGAAACAGACAGAATGTATAACCCATCAAAAATAAAGCCCTTTTCGCTTTGCTGGCTTACATGTGTTTTTCATCGCAGAAGATTCATCGAATGGCACATTTCATGGTGTAGTTTCTCAGTCCAAGGGAAACCACGTTTAATGTAGTGTATTAAATAAAGTGTTTCTCTGACTCAGATTTCTTTCCAATCCATGCCAGTTGGCATTGGCTGGGTACTAGAAGTCAGATGGGCAAAGCCTGTTGATGTTGTAATAATAACATTTCTTAAGAGCTACTCCAAACTTGACAAGCCCCAAAAATCAACCTTCTTCAAAATCACTATTTTTCCTTTTCCCTAAATGTGGGCAATCAACCTACTTTTTCTTTTCTTCTCCCCCTCTCTTTGAACAACATTCTTTTCTTTTCTTTTCTTTTAACTTATTTTGTTTGTTTGCTATTATTATTATTTATAAATTTAACTTCGTTTTGTCCCTAATTCCAGAATATGAACAGAATATTTTTTTTACTGATACTTTGTTTATCTATTATTTAATACTGATATTTTGTTTTACTGATACATTCTAGCCACAGAAGATGATCTTGCATTCAGACTGAGTAGAAACATTATGCCAAAAACAAGTGAATTCAAGATTTATTCTTTTATCTCTGTTCAAAAATCAGTTATAACTGATGAAAAAAAAAAAAGTTTTATGAAATTTACTGTATTTCTCTGAATGTTTTATTTGAAATAACTTATAGACAATATCTATTAGTGATTGTTATTTTTGAGAGAAAAATCCAGTAGTGAAGATTTCTAAAGTTATTCTCTTTCTCGAACAAAAATAATACCCAGTGACTAAACTCGTTCAGTTTCAAGCTCCCTGCCACACAAGCTATCATCATATTATTGATGATTATTAATTACAAATATTTAAGACATATGAAAAAATACCATTATCTTCATTTGATATCAGTATGTTACAAAAGTTAGTATATTTCCAGTTGTCACAAGGACTATGAGCTATGAGCTCAATTCTGACCTAATTTTTCTGAGGCCTTATTTATGCCTCATATAATATGATATATATGTATATTTCTGGGAGTACCTTAAACAATCACCTCCAGTATTTCTCATAGAATTATGTCTGGATTTGTCTTGCCAGTTCTATAAAATACAGAAAACACAGGTAAATATCTAAACATTTGGAATATGCCTTCGCATATTTATTTCTTCACAGCTTATACACACCAATACCCACACTCATGCACTGACCTCTACAAGAGGGAGATTTGATATTAAGGTCCTCTGGGAAACTGCTTTTGAAGACATCAAGGTCCATGAGCACTGGTCACTTTTTAAGTACCACCTCTTATGAGCACAGGAATAGGCAATTCCAAAATGCTGGAAGTCATGAAGGCAGGGCAGAGAAAGTCAGTTTGGCTGAACAGGGATTTCTAAAGTCTAGGTGGAAAAAGAAAGCTTACGGCCACTGGAAGTGAGGTTGGGCAACAAGGAAGAACTGAGAAGAGAAAATGTCTGTGGCCAAATCTCAGTTAAAGTTGAAGCTGATCGATACTGTGGGGGACAATGAAAAGGACTTTTAGAAGTATATTTACATTGAAAGGAGGACCATAGATAACACTGGTTGTTACTTGATGGGGATGGTCATCTCACAAATTGAAACACAGACAAAACAGAGTTTAATGTCTCTTTTGCCTCTGTCTTAAATACTAATAAACCCTGAGTTGGTGGACCATGACTGTGGAAATAATGTACTCCCAAACAGCCTCAAACTCATGTGGGATATACTGCTTCCAGCTCAGATGTTCTATGATTCCATGATTCTCAGATAAGACAGACAAGATGTTGGGTTTGATACCATGAACCACTGGATAAAGATAGAAGCATGAGAGAAGAAGTTTCTAAACTTCAATTTTAAAAATTTGTGATTGTGAAAGTTTTACCACTATATGATTTGTTATATCCATTCCCATCATTTATTATCCAGTTGTAACCTACGTGAAACTCTCACTTCCACAATGTTTGTATAATACCTTCAAAGGGAGGGATCCTGCTCCTGATTAAGGCCTTTAGATCCAATATATCCAATATAAATAATTAGCTATTTGAACATTACCAATTGTCTTTTTTCTTGGGAAGATGCCATGATGAAAAGTCATTTATGATAATTCCCTTTGCAGTATCAATCATAAGCTCTTCTGAGTGAGAAACAACAGCAAACAACATCCGTAAAACTAGGTGGTGGCCAGTTATCCCAGCCAGCACAACCCCACAATAACAAAATAAGAATGGAGGTGTTATTGTATAAGCGCTCAGGGCGTGTGTATGGCTATGGCCATCTTGGCAAGACTTTCCAATGAGTCTGAGACTGGGGGCGTGTGTAGTTTACTTAAAAAATTGAGTGCTGTAGGAGTGAAACGGTGATAACTAATCTTGGGTGTGTCTTCAAAAGGCAACGAATGTTCAAAGGAGAGATGAGGCATGCAGGGAGTAGAGAATGAGAGCCAAGTGAAGAAGAGCAGGAAAGAAGGAGTTTCTCCAAGAGACAAAACTAAACGGGCAGAATATCCCCTTCTGGCCTCAAAATTGCATCTCTCTGGGACAGGCAGAAACACAATGTAAAGACTGCTTAAAGATATTTAGCTGTCACATGTCCTGGAAATCATTAGATATTTCTCTCTTTATATCTCAGTTTAGTAGATAAACTGCTGGTCTACTGTGTGGTGATCTAACTGGAAATCCTTGACATTTGTTCTTATTTAGACACTCCAGAGTGTTTGGAGAAGAGCTGCTGGAAAAATGAGAGCAGTTTTCTTTGGGTAAAATATAAAAATAAAGAACACATCAGTTTTTCTTTTCCTTAAGTGTCCCTTTGGAAAACATTTTCTAAAGAAAAATTGAAGCTTAAGCCTGTCCTTTCCCTGTGAAAAATGCTGGGGTTTGGTTTGGTTGGTTTTGACCAAAATTTTAGGATCAGAGAATAATTCAGAGTGGAAGAAACATTAGGCAGACATCTAGTCTTAAATAAACGTCTTTTTTTTTTTTTTTTCCCCACTTTTTTTTTTTTCTAGGTTAAAATTTTGTTTGTTTCATCAAATAAGTATTCAGCAACTGTTTTAAATGAAAAAATAGTTATCCCTGAATCCAGGTCACATTTTTTTCAAACAAAATACTACATAAGTAGAAGCCCTTTATGTTTTTTACTGCATCATTTTATGGACCTTTTAATGCTTTCATGGAGTTTAGATCAATAAGTGTATGGTTTAAGATACATGCATTCAGGTATTAACAGGTAAAAGTCCACACATGCTGGGTGTCTGGATTTCTCTTTGTAAGTATTGGAAACAAGAAGCAGGATTCAATTGCCTAAATGTAGGCAATTCATGTGCCATAATTGATGGATATCAGATGTAGACATCCAATGTACTTTGATCCAAGACATTTAATCTGAATTGGTAGGCATGACGTGCGACACAAATGTGCTGCTGTGTAGAGGCAAGTATGATGCCCTGCAGTCTCTAAAATGGTGGAATTTAAGAAAGTTAATCTTCTGTTTTCTTCCTTTCTCATTTCCATCTTTACGGTCATGGGAGACTTAGCTGCCCGTATATTGGTGTCTAAATTGAATTTTACCCCAATCTTTCAAAGCAGAGAGAAGTGAGTGTCTTATCTCAGGATAAAGACTTCATCATTTAATTTAGCATAACGTTTGTGTCTCATGTTTTATATCTTAATTCCATCTGGGACAAATGGCTACAAGAAGCAGTCTATGGTCAATTGGAGTGCGGTATGGATATTTTCCTAAAATTACATAGATGACTTCATGTAGAAAAACGCAAAACAACTTCTTCAAATTAGACATGACACTTGCTTTCTTCTAGTCCTCAAGAATCTCTCCTAATCACCACAACCTTTCAAAGATAATCTAGAGTGGCCTTGCAATGTCATCAACCATCTACTTCATCAATTGTATTCTTTATTGGGTCCTTCTTGGAGAAATTACAGTGTAGAAGAAAATATTGCATGCTTGAATCTTTGCTTGCAGCAAGACTAAGGAAGGTCAAGACCAGATTCCAGATTCAGGTGAAAAAAGATGTCTCCACTTTCAACTGTTTAGATCTAGTCATTATAACTAATAACTTTGAACTGTTTAGATCTCATCATTATAACTAATAATTCCTAGTTCATGTAGAAGCAGCACTGTCCTACACTGACCAGAAGATGTGCCAAGAAATTTATCATCTCACAGGTCTGTTCAGTAGCCTATTTTGTCTGAACTGCAGTGGTCTTCTTTCTTTATGTTTGATAATAAGTAGAGATTTTCCTTAGCATCATTTTTGCAGTTACTCCCATGAGTGTTTGTGAAGTTGAACTTGGTCAGCCCCACCCCATACAAAAATAACAGTATGACATTTAATTATTTTCCCATTCCTAGCCCAAGTCTTGAGTAACATGGCCATGAAGAGGGACATGAGGAATATTGAAGTGCATTTTAAGTCAAACTTAAAGGAGAAAAAGAAAAAGAAAAAGAGAAAGAGAAAGAAAAAGAAAAAGAGAAAGAAAAAGAAAAAGAAAAAGAAAAAGAAAAAGAAAAAGAAAAAGAGAAAAAGAGAAAAAGAGAAAAAGAAAAAAAGAGAAAAAGAGAAAAAGGAACTAGATAAGCAAATAAATTGCATTGTGATGCTCCCACAGGTATATATCTGGAAATCCACAGTGACATATATTTGCTTGTCTTTCTCCCTGTTAGGTTTTGGACATTAAGGGAAAGACTGAAAGACTAAGACTGTGCAAAATATCTGTTTTTCATCACCTACACATATTATTCTCATAGAAATCAAACCATTTGGGTATGTGGCATGAAGAGCTAGTTGTAAAATCCCCATTTTTGAGCAGCCTGAGATGGAAAGTAACTGTCATTTTTAGATCAAAAAGCACTTTGATTGTTAAAATAAATATGGATTCACCTCATCTACACTCATATTTCTTAAAAAAAAACAAAACAAAACAGTACTTTCAGCCCTTTTTGGAGAATGCAGACAACATAATTTATTTTTTTTTAATTTACATTTGATTAGATAAACTCCACCCTCTGTGTATATACGTGGACACATGAGGAGGTGCTCACTTTCATTCCTCAGTAGAGCAACTGTGAGATAACAGTGATCTTGAGTAACATTCCAAATGTCTGAGGCACACGTTCTTAACTCCTTCTACAAATATAATATATTTTTAATCATAATTAATGAGTCCACCAAGACTAGGTTTTTAAATGTCTATAATTGTTTGAAAAACCAAAAAATTCTTACTTGCAGCCCAACATGATTTTAATATATTCCATAACTTTCCCTAACTCATATGGCCACAGGCTAGAAAGGAGCATAAAGTATCATTCAGAAAATCTTTGTACTTCATCCCTGCATAATTCTTATTCAATGAAAATAGTGTCAGACATTTATTGGTAGATGGAAATCAAGTGAGGATCACGACATTTGGTTTAGATATAGCAATAAACTTTAGCTTGAAAGTGGAAAAGGTGGCTTGAAAAAAATTGTGGAATCTCTATTCCCAGACATTTTTAAGAATTGTTTAGAATCTAGATAAAACTTGATCTAGCAGTGGTTATCATTTGATTGCTCCTGATTTGAAGGAGGTTGAGCTAAAGACTTTCAACTGTACTTTCCATACACATAGTAATTCTTGTAATTCAAGACACACAAAGTGAATTCAATTTGCAAAGAGTCATAAAGAAATGGTTCTGAATGTTTTGGACATGATAAAGAAAGCTGGAATGTCAGCTCCACTTTTTAGTTACCGAACTTCCACAGTTAGGTAACTGTTCCTGTGAAAATCCCACCCACTGAGCCTGAAGAATTACAGTGAGGTTTTCCAGCTAATTCTAGTAGAGTGTGTGCCTAAAACCCACTTATATCCAACGTCAATTAGTTATACTATTTCCTTTGAAAATCCCATTCATGGCTACGTATATGTGGTCTACTGTCAGTCAACCACTTAAAAAATATTAGCGTGAAAAAGAAAGCAAACTTTAAAGGACATCTTGTGGTTTCTTTAGATTAAAAAATATCCAGGACTGTGACATCTTGGAGCAACTAGGGTTTGAGAAGAACTGAAGGGGAATGATCTCCATAGGAAAATGATGTGTGTGTAGTCTCTGGAGAAGAAGAGAAAAAAAATAGCAAGTTGTAAATCAGCAGTCTTTGCCTTACTTGATAAAACACCTCGGCCATCTAAGGAATGACCAAATTTGAAGTGCTCTCTCTTCATTCTTTTCCTAAATTCTTCTTTTTCTCTTTTTCTCTTCCTCTCTTTCTCCCCTGCCCTCTTTTATGGTTTTCATGACACAAAGCCTGATGACCTGCTCACAGTTGTTTTTCTCAAGCATCTACAAGAAGATCTGACCTCTACTATTTACATGACCATCAGTCAGGCAAGAAGCAAGAGGAGCACACGAGAACCTGTTGGCAATATGGGGAGTCTAATATTTGAAAGAACTTACTGTTGAGAAAGAGCAGGTGTCCCTTCAGCTCTGACACCTGCACTGGCAACATCAGTAATTAATCACTGGAAGATGAAATTAAAGGCAATTAATGCCCTCCCAGCTCATCATTACTACTACTAGACATTTACAATATTGGGATAGGGCCTGAGGAAGTCAGGGTGCCACCTGTTTTGAATGTAAACACCCCAAATGGTGTGACATTTCAACAAATTTGTAAAAGTATTGAAAAAGCAAATATCACAGTGAAATATGAGCCCCACTGATGAATCTGTTGATTACAGCATGACCATTTTCCTTGAAGGGCTGAGCAGAGGGTCAATCTTCTCATTAAAAAAAAATAATAATAAATAAAGAATCCTTGTTACCAGGGCTTGCAATTTCACTTGTTGTGAGCTTATAGCACAAAATGGAACAAAACAATTATAGTAATGAATAACCATTTAATTTGAATATGAATAATATGAAGTCCCTTTGGCAGAAAGAGAGAAAAGACCTGTTGGTATGAAATGGAAAAAAAAAAGTTGAACTGAAAATAGGTTTAGTACATACTGAATCTATGACTTAGTAATCTTACTCATGTTTTCATTGTGAGACCTTACGATTTTCTGCATTAAATAATAATAATAATAAATTAGTTCTTCAGATTAAGCATAGAAGCTGAGAATTCAGCAGTCAGGAAGATACTTTCTCTGCCTATAACTGCTTTCAGTGCCAATAGACAAGATAGGAGATGTAAAAATAATATAATAAATAAGTAAATAAATAAAACAAAATAGAATCATAGAATCGTGGAATCATAGAATCACCAGGGTTAGAAAAGACCCACAAGATCACCCAGTCCAATCATATTATACAAATAAATTGTATAATCCTGAAATTGATCTGGAATTAAAATCCAGAAGGTTTAAAGATAATTTTTCCATCATTATTTTTGTTTATTTTCATGTTTATTTTTAAGAAGATGCTCATTCCTTGAAAAAAATATTTTTAAAAAGTAAAGAAATGCGGTGGGTCAGTATCAGTTAAAATTTCTTTGGAGTATTTTGAGGGGGAAGAAAATAAAATGAAGTAATTTGGGGAAAAGTTCTTGCAGGTAACGAAAATGTTTATTTTTTTGAAATATTTACTAATTTAAAACACAGGTGCCTGTGGGAGATATGTGCTCAAATTGCTCTTCAAAAATGGTGGACTTTCTTCAGTTCTTCTGTCAAGTAGATCAAGGATTTGGGCATAAGACCTCATTCTTGAGAGTGTCCTAGTCATTTGTCTTTTTTGTTGTTGTTGTTGTTGTTCTATTAATTCCTTTTTTCTCTGTCTTTCTGTTCATCATTTTTTGTTTACTTTGGAAGTTTTGTCTAACCTGGCATGACAATGAGTTCTCAGTTTGTCAAGGTTTTTTTTACCACTGTGTAGTACAATAGGTTATTCATGAATTATGGGTCCGGTCTTGTTCAACATCTTCATCAATGACCTTGATGAGGGGATAATGGCCACCCTCAGCAAGTTTGCAGATGATACGAAGTTGGGAGGATTGGCTGACACGCCTGAAGGCTGTGTTGCCATTCAGCAAGACCTGGATAGGCTGGAGAGCTGGGCAGAAAAAAACCAGATGAGGTTTAACAAAAGCAAGTGTAGAGTCTTGCATCTGGGGAGGAATAATTCCATGCACCAGTACAGGTTGGGGGATGAGCTGCTGGAGGGGAGCTCTGCGGAAAGGGACCTGGGTGTCCTGGTGGATGACAGGTTGGCCATAAGCCAGCAGTGTGCCCTTGTGGCCAAGAGAGCCAATGGCTTACTGGGGTGCATTAAAAAGAGCGTGGCCAGCAGGTCGAGGGAGGTGATCCTCCCCCTCTGCTCTGCCCTGGTGAGGCCTCATCTGGAGCACTGCGTCCAGTTCTGGGCTCCCCATTACAAAAAAGACAGGGATCTCTTGGAAAGAGTCCAGCGGAGGGCCACGAAGATGGTGAAGGGCCTGGAGCATCTCCCCTATGAAGAAAGGCTGAGTGAACTGGGTCTGTTCAGCCTTGAGAAAAGGAGACTGAGAGGGGACCTGATCCAGGTCTATAAATATCTAAGGTGTGGGGGGCAGAATGGCGAGGCCAGACTGTTTTCAGTGGTGAGTGGAGACAGGACAAGGGGAAACGGTGGAAACTGCAGCATAGGAAGTTCCGCACAAACATGCGCAAGAACTTCTTTACAGTGAGGTGACGGAGCACTGGAACAGGCTGCCCAGGGAGGTGGTGGAGTCTCCTTCTCTGGAGATGTTCAAGACCTGCTTGGATGCCTACCTGTGCGACCTACTGTAGGGAACCTGCTTTGGCAGGGGGTTGGACTCGATGATCTCTGGAGGTCCCTTCCAACCCCTACAATTCTGTGATTCTGTGATTCTGTGAAGTTTTCTCCATCATTTCAGTTCTTATCTCAAAGCCCTTTGAGACCACTACAAGGTAAAAAGTGATTTTTATGAAAGTACTTGAGAATACATTAAGATACGTTGCTGATAACAATCTTCTTGAAGGTGATCTATGGAGAAAAAAAAAAGAGTAAAAGAGTAATAAAGAAAAAGGTTTACTATTTCATAAACTAACAGAGTTAAGACTTTAAAGCAAATTATACTGATGAAGAGGAAAGATGCAATGTACAAATAGAGGCCAAGCTAGCTAAATCTTAGGATCTTAATTTGTTTCAAATGCAGACCTTTCACAGAAAAATAATGAGTAAAGTCCAAGTTTCTGTGGGTGTGCAAAAAGAGCCCAGATGCCCACAGAGACAAAGTCAAAAAACACCAAGAAAAAAGGCAAAAAAAAAAAAGACAAAAAAAAAAAAAAAGAAGAAAAATTTTATAAAATCTATGTAGTCTATGTCTTTCAGTTGACAGTAACGAGTTTGTAGCTACAGGAGGAGCAATAGCTGCCAATGTATACATTGATTTTATTACAGCTTTTAACACTGTCTCATATGACATTCTCAGAAATAAACTAGGCAAACATTGTATAGATTAAACTACCACGGGTTAGAGACAAAACTTGCTGGAAAACCTACTGACAAAGTAGGTACAAATGGAAATATGTATTAAGCATATTCTGTAGGGAAAAATTCTGACATTGAATAATGAATGGTGATGAATTATCATCACTATTAAAAATTCAAAGAGTGGAATAAAGAGTACATTGGTTTGAATTTTACATTGCTTTGGGAATGGAGAATCAATGTGAAATTGTAATAATCTTGTAATTTACTCAGAAATACATAGAATCTTATTCAGGAATGTTCAATACAGGGTAGTGTGGATAGGCAGGGGTTCAAATATGGGATGGTCGGAAAGTGGTTACTTAGCATTTCAGCAGAGATGTTTCTGAACATTATGGTGAATCATAAGGCGAGTCAATTTTGTGGCAAAAAGAATGCAAAAATCCATCTAAGCACGTGTGAACAAGTTTGCAGATTGCTTCAAAAGGGTTAGGAAGCTGAGGTGCCTCCATCCCTGGTGATACTTGACAGTGTTTCGGACAAATTCCTGTGAGCAATGTCCTTGTATCCTATTTTCCCTCTTTCAGAGGGCTTCTGTGACAGCAGTTACAAAGATATCCTGATGGCATAAGACACAGGGCTTGAATTTCCATGATGCCATCTCATATACTTCTAACGCTGAACACCAGTTTTTTTCCTAAGAGGACACTGTTCTTTATTTTTATGTGCGTTCATGTGCTGTGTAAGAGACCAAGTAAAGCACACAGCTCAGAGTTCATAAGGAATTGTAGATACAAACAGTCTGGATCTGAGTTTCACGGCTCAGGCCCTCTCTAAATGAGACTGTGAATGTTGATATGAAAAATCTGACATTCCATCTCCTCTATGCAAATTCCTCATTATATATTCCTTCTGAGACCACTAAGTGCTCTTAAACCAGCTGAACTTCTTCCTGAAGAATGCTGTTTATGCTTTGCTCAGTACAGTTTCAACTTTATACTTTTCTCAACGTGGGACACTCAAGTGTGAAACAAAACAAGCTGGCAGGTTTTATTAGATTACCTTTTATTAAAGGAAGAAATCCCTCCACACCAATGATTCTTTTTACATCAACCATTCATTAGAATGCAATTGCTTGACAGCAAAGCTGGCTTCTGCTTATATAATTTTCTCTCTGTCACTCAATTTCCTGAAGAGAGATCACTTGACCTACTGAAGTTTATCCATTGTAGTTTATGCAGCCACCTGAAGATTATAATACAGTGTATTGGCAGTCTACTACATCGTGAATATCAATTTATTTGCACAGAACCATCTCACTGGCTGCTTTCTCAAGCATCATCAAAACTATTCTTTCTGGTTTATGGGGGAGAATGCTGCAAAGGTAGGAAGGGGAAATAGTTGGAAAGAGGGTGGCCAGCTCTTCATGCCTGTTCCTCAGTATTATTCCTTTTTCCCCAGTACAAGCGAGCTCTTACAGAAATCAAGTCACTCAGTTCTAACTTAAGACCAGCCAAGGGCAAGACTGCAGTGCAGTAGCATGTGTGCTGCAAGTGCAAAACACTTTTCAAGCAAATAAATTACTAAATGTCATCAATTGAAGCACGTCTAAATGCAGGATATGTCTTCTTTCAATTTAGACATAATATTCAATATTCAGCTATGAAAGAGATCTCATAAAGATAAATGTTGAAAGAGAGGGGAGGGGAGGGGAGGGGAGGGGAGGGGAAGGGAAGGGAAGGGAAGGGAAGGGAAGGGAAGGGAAGGCAAAGCAAAGCAAAGCAAAGCAAAGCAAAGCAAAGCAAAGCAAAGCAAAGCAAAGCAAAGCAAAGCAAAGCAAAGAAAAGAAAAGAAAAGAAAAGAAAAGAAAAGAAAAGAAAAGAAAAGAAAAGGGAACGGGAGGAGAAAGTCTTATGGAGAAATGTTTTAGTAAAGACATCTAAGATCCCCTTGGGCAAAAGCACTGCAAGGTCTAATGCTGCAGTTTTGGAAAGGAATAGTTTTTAAGAGTGGCTACCTGGGAAAAAAAAAAGAAAAAACAACAACAGAAAAAAAAAACAAACATGATTTTGAGAGCAGGGGTCAGCAGTTTTCAGGAATTCTTGTATATTTTTTATGTTCTGCATAGTACAAGGAGCACAAAGAACTCTTCCTGGGGAACACAGATCAGGCAGCTGTTGACTACAATTTATAGATTTGCAAATGGAATCTGTGGGAAGATTTACATGAGATTCTACCAAGAGAAGTGAAATGAAACCTCATGCCAAATGAATACCCTCTTTGTCCATGCTTTCTTTCATCTTTGCCCTTCAACACTTCGGCTTCTCTAGGTTCACAATAAGATAAAATCTGTGCCTTTATCTACATGGTAGTTCTGGAGCCAAAAAAAAAAAGGAACTAGCTCAGCTTTTGGCCATGCAGATAATCCTAATCAAAGTCAAAGTTCTTTCCCCTAAAGCAGAGAGCAACATCTTTAAGAAAGAAAACTGCCACCACACAGTCTTCAGAGTATGAATATGGTGTAGTTAAAGACTACTACACTTCTAAAATAAACAGTAAGTGGGAAATAAAATTGTAAGTAGGTTTATGAAGAAAGGCAGCAATAGTTATAGTATAATGTCACTGAACCTTAGAGACACTTCCTTCAACATCCTCCTTTCTGTGGAACAGGTTGTAACAAGCCAGAAGATCTATCAGCAACTAAGGATCTTCTTTGGGTGAGAAAGCAGGCAAGACTGGAGTCCAAGCTTCAGTCACAGCAAGATGAATCTCCATGCTTCAGTTTCCAGGCTTGTTTATGTCAAGAGATCTAAAGTGAGAATGAACCAGAATAATTTTTCTTCTTTACTCCAAGGCAAATATCAGAATGACTGAAGCCAGATAATGGAGTAGTAAGAGTGAGTAACCCAGCTGTAGTACTTCCTAATGTGGAAACTGTCATTTTGAAGAAGAATCCTGCAGGTATAGATGAAGCCAGGAAGATTTACTGAACTCCACTTTAAGCAATATAGTTCAAGAGTAATGTGTTCTCCCTCTACAGTTGTTCATCACTACTGGAGAGACAAGAAGGGCAGAAACTCAGCGTGTATTTTTGACCATTCCTTTGCTTTATTTGCTTAGGTTTGAACTGCCCATTTTTAGGCAATTCAAAGGAGCCTGAATTTCTGATAATGAAGAACATCTTTCTCATAATCAATTTCTGTTGTTCTTTTTCCCCCAGAGTAAACCACCTGTAGCCATCTGTGAGTATCAGAGGCAATGTACCATAGGTTACTGGAGTCGTATGTTGAAGGCAGCAGTCACTCCTGCTTGAAAGAAACTTTCATTCATTATCCTTCCAAGTGCTCTTGGTGAGACTGGGACCACCATCACTGCCAGAGAACATAAAACAAGGAAAGGGAGGGAAATAAGAAAGAAAAGAGGGGAAAATACTCCCTCAGCAGGGTAGAAGTTTACTGTGAATGCCATCCTGGGAGCAGAACTCCATTAAAGGTCTGTTTTGTTGTCAGTGCTATGCTAATTGTTTCTTGTCAGTTCTCACAGATTACAGTAATAAATGAATAACAATTGAAGAAAAAAAATTGGAGAAGAGAGTGAAAGAAAGCAAAGCATAAAAATGGAAAGGAATAATAATAATATGAAAAAACCCTTGTGGTATAAAGGAAAAAAAAAAAAAAAAAAAAGAAAAAAAAAAAAAAGAAGAAGAAGAAGAAAAGAAAAAAAAGAAAAGAAAAGAAAAGAAATCTGGCGCTAACTCTAAGCAATTTGCACCTTGTGCCCAGATCATAACTCTCTGCCTCCAGTGCTTCCACACCCCATGATTTATGTTTGACAGTCCCAAAGTGGTTTGGAAATGGCACAGCACCGAGACCTTGTGGTGAGTCTAACTGATGTTTGAAAAAACAAAAATGAGTTAATTTATGAGAGCGTTCCTTTGGACTGGAATTTCAGACCAACACAGCTCTCCTCTAGTGGAAAACTTTTGCACGCACACGCACACACACACACACATACAATCTCTTGCTTTTCTAGTTCATTCTCTCTCTGTCTCTTTATTCTCTATTTTCACTTCTCATATTTTCTTCAGAATGCCCAGCTGAAAGAAAGTCACATTACTTTTGTTTTTATTTTCTGATTCTCTTTTCAGGTAAGATGAAAATGATATGACTGCCTTCTGAAGTTCCCTTTGCCTCTTACCCTTCTTACTCCCATGCACTGCAAAGATTTCCTTGAATGACAAAAATATGCAATGACTTACAACATTTGAAAATAGTGATTCCAGTTTGCCAATCTCTGGTGTTTGGGAAGACTGGATTTTCAGAAAATTAGGGAAATTGTTGTTCTTATAATTCCCAAAGCTGGTACTACGAAAGAAAAGAATAGTGAGAGTCTTAAGTCGCTAGCGACACTAGAGAATTTTGCCTATTGTATTGGGTTAGAGAATTTAATAAAGTGATTTAAATCAGGAAAATAGTTAATGTTTTACAGGTTGCTAACAGTCTGACCAATGTATTAAAGGAGACAAATCAGCTGTACAGATTTGCTGGGAAAGATGGGACTAAAAGCAATGAATACTGACATAGCTCTGTTGACTACAGTGGAATCAAACAGGTTTGCACTAAATCTGGATTTGTCCCTTGGCCACTTAAGTGCCTGTGTCAGCTTTTCTCAGATACTATGTTGTCTGTGTCATGGCCATAAATCAAAGAACTGAAAAATGGATAAATATGGATCTTATTAAGTACATCATGTGCAGCGGTGCGTTGTATGTCATTGCACACCAGAAGATGTTGAGAGGAGGAAGAAGATTTACTGGAATAATAAATATAAATCTCATACACTTTTTCCAATTTTTACTTACGTGATGGATGTTATTTTGGCTAGAATCATGGTTTCCATTGGGTACTGCAATGTTCCTGCAACGTGAGATAAGTAGCAAGAAATCTTACTACCGCTGACATAGGTTCACAGCTCCTGAGGATTTAATACAGGAAACAAGGGGAGGTGGAGAGAGGCAGATGTGGAGCTGGTGTATTATGCTTCTGTCTGCCCACTAAACATTTGTAACTCAGCCAGGAAGAATTATCTAGATACTCAAATCTGCATTGGGAGAACTATGCAAAAGGTAATAGCTCTCTCCAGATTCCTTGTTAGAATCTTGGCACAAGGGCCAGTTAAATAAGCTTATGTTTGTTCTTGCAGGTGAAACCGTACACGCACTATTCAGGCAGGCCATCTCAGATTTACCATTTTCATATCACACTTGCTTTGTCCCTCCATTACCAATGTCTGCCACAGCAGATGTCTTATTTCCCTTCCCTCTTCCTTGTATCTTCTCTTCAGTACCAGTCTGCCTGGTATGTGTGTTGATTACTTAACTGAGATGTAGATATATTTGTGAGAGGAAAAGGGGCATTGACTAGTTCCTTGGATGACCAAATATAGTTTAGGAAAGCTGCCTGCTACCCAAGAACTCTATAATTTGTCTGCATGGCAGAAACAGTTGTCAGTGTCTAGATACTGAAGGACGGTGAAAGATGCTTTTGAGGTCAAAGGAATAATAAGAGTTAAAGTAATTGGCACTGCATCTTTATCCAAGAAATCTGGTAAATAACTATGTGTTCCTGACTCATTTCCAATTTGTCATCACTTCTGAGACCTGTTCTTCTCAGACACCTTATTCGTGCACCTATCATTGCCCGACTATTCCCCTTCTGTTTCACTGTCTAATAGATATGTGCAGCTTCCTGCTTAAAGTGCCCTCAAGCTCATCTACTCTGCCCACCTCTGTGACACATCGATTCTCCACTGACCTCCATCATGCCAGGGGGACAAACAGCCTGCTGGCTGTGAATACCATCATCTGAGAGTGAAATACTTCATAGATTTAACAAGCAGACTTTTCCTGTGAGAACCACCCAAACAATCTTACCTTACAGCTTGCCCCTCATCCTGATTTCCCTTGCTGGCTATATCTGGCACTAGAGCCTGTGCTCCGCCTTGGCCCTTTCTCCTCCTCTCCTATCAAGGAGAGGATGTTAACTGGGGCCAGAGCTGGGTGTAAAGCCTCTGAGATAGCACCACTATCATCTCTCCCTCTGGGTGAGAAGAGGCAGTATCTGCCCGTCCAGAGATAAATAGCTCTGTAGTGAGTGACAGTGCAGAGATAAACGTCCCTTCATGGACTTGTTGATAACAACCTGCCTGGTCTCCAAGAAAGCACCCCAATCCATGAGCTGAAGCACACAGAGTTGTGATCCACGACAGGGACTGTGTGGGACTATAGAAGTTATTTTTGAGCACATCTGAAATAGCTTCAAAGAAAAAAGGGTTAATCCACTTTTCTCCACTGGCAAGATTTAAGCCCTAACTTTTGTTTCACTTAATATAGGATGTAGAAATCAGTTTGGGCTTCCAGGCCTTTATTCCTTCCGTCATCAGAATGGATTAGGTCGTGATCTCGGGAGAAAGGGAATACCTCTTTATGCATGTGACCTCTGCCATGACACTTGCACTTATGGCCCTCTGATCTTGTTTAGCATGAAGCTTCAGCATCCATCTTTTGCCATCTCATTGCTCTTTCTGAAAACTTCTCCTAAAGGTCTCATGTGTTTAGAGGTCTTAAGAATCTTCCATCTGTATCTTTCTTTTCTCATCTCATTAACTCTAATCATTCTCCTAGGAACAGTACTAATTAGCTGCTCACCCTCCTTCATGTTCCACACACATCCCAGATTTTCAGGCTTTTACTTCTCATCATTTCTTGCTATCACATTGTCTTGCATTTTTTGGAATTTTCAGTGTTTCTGTATAGATTGACAGCCACTGCCCAACTCTGAATTCTTTCTGCTTAGAGCATATGTTAGTCTACAGACTGCTCATAGTCTTTGTGTAGAGCACAGAACTGGAATAGGCATTTCTAGTGAGCACAGGTAATTCAAAGACTTTATGTCCATTGCAAATTCTTGATTGCTGCATGATCTGTCTTGAAACCAGCTAATTCTGAAGCAACAGCTAAAATGTGGAGCTCAGAGCATGCTGACAAACCCATAAAGTTGACTCAGAATATTCCCCAGAGCTGTCCCATTAAGAATTTTGCTCTGAGGCAGCTGTGAAGATATTGGTACCCTTTCAGCAAGCACAGATTTCTCTGCATTGCTTAAACTCATGCCTCAAAGCTTTTTCCATTTGATGAAGACTTTAACAGCAGAGAATACTTCTGTTGGACCGTTTTTCATACAACTATTAGGATACCCTACTGTTTTCCTCCCAAAATGTTTATTTTGTGGACCACCACAATGGTCTGTATAAATTACTGGTGGTCTGTGCTCTTTAATGTGGGCAGTTACTATTTTATAGCATACTAGCAATGATTTTTTATGTTATTTAATTTAATATTTTCCCTTTTACCAAAAATAATATCATTAACTCAAAAAATGCCAACATTTGTGAAAGGATGAAATAGCCATGCACCTTTCTTTCTTGTACTAATAAAAATATTACTATTTTTAAGCAAATAAATCCCCATAAACTGCTTTCTGTTCAAAATGTGTTTTGAATCTATCCAATCTTTCAGCTTTCATAAAATCTACTTTCTATTTAATAAAGTAAATGGCTTTCAGTAGTAAAGAAAAAATACAGAGAGTCATACCGGTTTAAAGGGAAAAATATATATATAAAGAAATATAAAGGGCATGAGAATTGTAGTAGAAAGCATATTAGGAAAAAGTTTATTACAAAAAAGGAACTGACTTTCAACGCTGCAAGGTGGTAATAAGGTGCCAATATTGAAACTACTTGCAACATCTGCTCCTATGTTTTTTACCAGTTCTGGTTGCTCACTTTGTGCCATCAGACATCTTCCACACTTTGGGTACACAGCAAGCAGGTTTTCACTGGCTGGTCTTCTACAATTAATACATAGGGAGGGAAGGAGAGCGTGCAAGTGGGAAGATAATTCAAAGTGCTGACCCAGGCTCCTTCCCTGAATCCAACCAGTACAAGTTTATTGACAACAGGAAGTCTCAGCAGCTGAGTCAGCGAAGACAGGAACCTCAGTTTTGCTGGTGTGAGAGTCCACGCATTTTGGTCTGCATTTTGTCCAAATGTGAAATACTTACATAAAATAAGCAAATAAATAAATAAATGAATAAGTGCAAAATCGAGCGACGGATCTTCGCTTCTGCTGAATTCTGCTGAATTCTGCTCTATCCCATATATTGGTACACTGACGCCAGTGAAATTGCCACTGGTGATGAATTTGGGTGTCACTGTGTAGGCTTGTATGTCTCTATTTCAATGAGTCAAATACATGCCTGTATGTGTATGCATTTCGCTCGTTGCATGAACAGACACATGCACTCATATTCTGTGTTTGAACACTCAGGCAGAGCAGAAAGATTGGCTTCCTAAGGCATTTTCTGTGTTTTCTGGCAGGCAGCTGTACCCAGGTTAACCTGATCTTTACCACATAATTTTAGTCCAGGGAATGTGATTATAAAACTTTCCCATCCATGCAGCTCCTTAACCCAAACTCATGATACTGAAGTATGGATGGATTCCATTCTCAATGTGTATGTATGTGATGAATTCAATGGATGGGAGGATTTTAGAACCACAGAACAATGTTTTTATTTCTATTTTTTTTTTTCTATTTTTTTTCCTCCGCAAGTGAATTAGCAGAAGGGTAACCATTGGCCAAAATAGCTGGAGCCATCAGAACTGACTGGGACTGATCTGCTTGAGCCAAATACGAACCTCAGAGACCCACCACAGACTTATATATATATTAAAAAAAAAAAAAAAAAAAAAAAAGATTCAGCAAAACTCTCCTTGTTTAATGGTATTTTGAGGCACCCAAAACATAGCAAAGTTAGCGCGTAATTCTGAAAAATTAAATCAATGTTCTTGGAACAAAATGTACGAGTAGATTATTCAAGGAGAGCTGTGCATTTGTCCCTCTGGGCTCAAAGGTCTGAGCGAAAACCACACACACAAAAAAAGAAAAAAGACAGTTGAAGGCAAATTTACACCATAACAGGGTTTCTTAATCTGTTCTAAGCAGACCTCACAGGAGAAAGTTGATAAAATACTGCAACAACCTTTTCTCCTTTGGATCCAACAAAGCCTCAGCAGAAAATGTGTTGCATGTCATGTCCTACCTACAAAGTGTATATCCCATCAGCAAAACCCATCTGGAAATAAATGCACTGGAACTTATCTGGTGCCTCATTTAATATCCACCAAACCAATGAGTGAAATCAAGTGACTCTGCCTATCACAGAAACATGCCTTGCATCAAATATAGAAAATAAATACATAAATATTTTTATTTTTATTTTTATTTATTTTTATTTTTATTTTTATTTTTTTATTTTTATTTTTATTTTGAAGAATAAACACAAGACAGAGCCCTGAGGAGCTCTGTGCCAACTTTGCTTCCCTCATTTTATAATCTCAGCAATGAACTTCAGCTCTTCTCTTTTCTCTGGAGTATTCTTTTGCCAAATGCACAGGGAAGAACAGTTTTGCCTAAATTTATCATCTATGACATTGCCACGGTTTCTAGCTTTACTGCAACTCTTACAGAATGTCCTGGTAGAAAAACTGCTGTAATGAAATTGAACCTCCATCACATTTATTGGTTATATGTCAGGTAAGAAGAAAAGGAAAATTCTGACGTTAACTTCTAAATACGACGAGCCTTTTAGCTGAGACTTGTGTATGCTGAATCATCTCAAAATTCTACTGCTCTGAAGTTCTTCATCCATATCACATGCACCACATAACTTTCTGAAATGTTCCTGGTATTGTTTGGTTATTTGATTAAGAAGAACACAAAAATTAAAGATGACTAATACTGGCAAATAATACGCCAAATAGGATTTATATGTAGGCCTCACGGGCAGCCATTCCTCCTTGTTACTCAGTGTTTTAAATCTGTTAAAATTGTAGTCTGGTCCATTTAGAAATTTGTAAAGTTATACCATTGTTATTAATAGACTTTTCCCCAGTAATTATTAGAACTAACTGGGAAATTTCACCCAAATATGTTTTCCTCCTAAGAAGCAGAATACTTCAGAAAATAGCTCCGTGCAGTTAGTTGTTCTGTGGGACTGACTGAAAAACTTTCCTGAGAGCCATGGCGATTGATTTCAGAAATGTTTCATTTCAAACATCAAATTTTTTTTCCAGAGTTTTAAAAAAACATTTTAAGAACTTACCTTCCATTCTCAAAGTCTGTTAGAAATCATAGAATCGTAAGAATTCCTATGAAAATTTTGATGCTTGAAATTAAAAATTTCTGCAATCAATGGCCGTGGCTCTCAGGAAAGTTATTGAGTCAATCCCACAGAATAACAAAGAGAACATGTGGAGGAAATGACTCTTTTCTTATGTTTATTTTTAGGCATCTCCTATAGGTCTCTTCCCATATGAGATGATGGCCTCAACAGGTCTTTGTTCTGAGCTGGTTATATCTACATACATTTTCTTATTAAGATAAATTGCATCAAGATGGGTTGCTTCAAGATGGTTTTGGCCAAGTTAGGAGATCTTCCAAAAAAAAACTGAGGAAAAATAACCCAGGATGGCTCAACAATGTATTTCACCTGTCAAGTAACTCCTCTTCAAAAGTTATTTTAGGTGGAGGGGTTTTAGCTGACGATAAACTTTAGGAGCCACTCCATTCTCTTCAACTGTAAAAGCAGAAGAACAGGTTTGACAGAAATATTAGGGAGCTCTGATCATCACTAATAATCCCTAGCCTTAGGGAATCGCAGAAGGAAAGTGGTGTGCGTGTTTCAGATGTATAAAACTCCACTATGAATCTCTATCTTCATAAATCTCCTAAACGTATCCAATATTGTACTCTAAACTGGGATTAAGTACATATTTTGATTGTCCAGAAGTACCAAATAAAAGTATACCAACCCAAATTGAGAACAGAAGTATAGAATAACGTATTGAATCACTGTCTTGAATCACTATAACATCCCAATCAAACTTGGGCTCAGTTTCCACTTTCACAGAATCACAGAACCACAGACTGGTTGAGGTTGGAAGGGTCCTCTGCTCCATCTCCATCCTCTCATGTGCTCCAAACTCCTGCTAAAACAGTGACACCCAGAGCAGGTTGCCTAAGAACATTACACTGAATTTTGCTTTGGAAGCTGTTGTCTATCTCGTAATTATGTTTTTTTCCCCTTTTAATTTGCTTCTAGTGTGAATGCACGTATTGACAGAGTTACTACATACAATACTGAAAAATAATCCCAGCTGCTGGGTAGAGAGACACATACAGAAGACAACAGTCTGTAGAGCACTTCAGGAATCTCACCAGCATCTGTCCCATCTAACTGACTTCCAGACCAGATCACCATTTTGAAGTATCTTGATACAGATCCAGCAGTGTAAATATGAGCTTTGCTGTGCACTTGCACTGTTGATTCAGCTGCAGTGGGTATCCGGTCATTTGTGCAGAGAATTTGGAGGCAGATGGCCATAATGCTAGCCAAATCATTCCCTTCTGTGCTTGGCTACAGAAACTGGCATGCTTTCACCATATTAGCCCAGTAGGCCATCTGGATTCATCCAGACTTGCGACCCTTTTTCTGGCACATTTAACTATTGTATGTCTCAGCTTGTTGGCAATGATGAGAATTTTTCAAAAATTTGTCCTGATGTACCATGAGCTGTCATTTCTTTTGCTGCCAGTGTTTCTTCCAATCTATTTCAAGACATTGAGAAGTAGACAGTGCCGTGAAGCTTGTTCTCCTATGGAAAACAAAGCCTGGGAGGGAAAACTGGAGGTTTCGTTTCACAGCCAATTTTTCCAAATATGCATAGCAATCTGACCATGGAGATGTGGCTATCCTTCCTGTGTACTACTTTGGGCTCTGTTTCAGATGGCAGAGACCTCATGGACCTCTTTAAATGAAAATGCTGTCTGGGAGCTTTGCAAACTAATCTCTACCAAATGGGATCCAGAATTAGATGCAATGGAAATGGCAGCCTGGATTAAAAAATACAAGATAAGGAGGAAAGGCTGCATATTGAGAATAAACATTTTGAACATAGTATCAGAAAATTTCAGGTAAGCTCCCTAATAATTTTCTGGATCTAGAGCTGTGTTCAGTGAAGAAGAAAGAAACATGAGGATATGAATGGTGAAGTTCTAGGTATCATAATCAAGGCATGGGATTAACTGGAAATAAATTAATCCAAAAAGATTAAAAAGGAAGGAAGGAAGGAAGGAAGGAAGGAAGGAAGGAAGGAAGGAAGGAAGGAAGGAAGGAAGGAAGGAAGGAAGGAAGGAAGGAAGGAAGGAAGGAAGGAAA